>NC_069805.1:35412595-35646755 GCF_027406575.1 Nycticebus coucang | reverse complement strand
ATAATACCTATTTGGTGATGCACTGATTGTTTTCGCTACTTCTGTGACCCTCGTCAACATACACAATCTGGAATTTCCCCTGAAGTGTGCCACATATTGACAAGACATAGGATGAACAGGCAGGGGTGGACAGCTCTAATACGTCATCCTAGCTCAAGTTGGGCGATTGTATCAGATGATAATAACTACTCTCAAGTAAGCATCTACTGTGTGTCAGCTACTTTATATTCTTATCTTGTTTAATAATTACAACTCCGGAATATGAATAGTATTACTTCTACATTACAAATGAGGAAACAGAGGCTTGGAAAGCATCAATAACTTGCTGAAGGCATACAGCTGATAAATGGCAGAGCAAGATAAGCACACAAGTCTTCCTGCTGCCGAACCTGAACTCCTTCCACCACATCACTGTGTCTCTCTAGACCTCTCTTTTCAGGGACTTTTCTAGCCGTGGAATCTTTGAACTTTTGAGTTGGAATGGACATTACAGCCCATGTGATATACAAAACAATAAAATGGTTTCTGATCAAGAAAGACTGTAACACTTACTTACCCCAAATAACCACTTCTTTGGTTTTTGGACCCATTTGGTTAAAAGGACCCATTAAGAAAAACACACACACAAACACACACACACACACCCCAATTTCACTAATGAATACAATCCAACAATACTCAAAATCCTAGCAAATAGAATACAGGTGTGGGATGGCGCCAGCGCCCGAGCACGCTGCGGCGGGTGACAACGATCCCCTCGTCAGTCTCACCTCACCGGCTGCCGTGGTGACAACCGCTGCGGCTCCCCCGTTCCTCGCCGCCTTTGCCTCCAGCAGCCCCGCGTCCGGCCAACTCTCCGCCTCCGTCAGCCGCCGCCTGCCCGACTGCGCACAACGTGACCGCATCACGTGACCCGGCGCTGGAAGACGGCGTCCCCGCGCACGTCGGACGGCCGAGGCGCCTCAGGACAGCAGAGGCTCCACAGTGGCCCTGGGCCAGGAGGCGGTGCTCGCCGCAGCCCCAGTGCCGGCCCTTCCCGGGGACCGACGCCAACGTGGTCCTCCAGAGACTGCGCGACCGGCAGTGGCTGGAGGCGGTGTTCGGGACCCCGCGACGAGCCTGCCGGGTGCTGCAGCGCACTCACGCCAGGCCCAGCTTAGGCGAAGTGCGCGCGCCGGTGCGCGCGGTACTGTGCCTGGTGTGGCGGCTGCGCGACCTGAGCCAGGCTCTGCGGGAGGCCGAGGCCGACGGCTACAGCAGGCAAAGCGACTGCAGCCGCTGACCCAGGCCGCCTATCTATCTGGACGAGGCGCGGCGGAGGCTGGAGGGTCCGGCGCCGCCAGCTGAGACTTCGCGGGAGGGCTCGGGAACTGAAGGTCCACCGGGAGGAGGAGGCCAAACTATCGGGCCCGGCAGAGCGTGGCGCGGGGGATGGATGGTGCGCCAGGAACGGTCGTCGCGCGTGGTCAGGCCGGCTGGACGGGTCCCAGACGCACAGCTCACAGCGCTGGGTCACGTGACGCGGTCACGTGGCGCGCAGTCGGGCTGGCGCCGCGGCTGACGGAGGCGGAGACTTGGCTGCGACGCGGGGCTGCTGGAGGCCGAGGCGGCGAGGCACCAGGGATGACGGAGGCGGAGACTTGGTTGCGACGCGGGGCTGCTGGAGGCCGAGGCGGCGAGGCACCAGGGATGACGGAGGCGGAGACTTGGCTGCGACGCGGGGCTGCTGGAGGCCGAGGCGGCGAGGCACCGGGGAGCCGCAGCGGTTGTCACAACGGCAGCCGGTGAGGTGAGACTGATGTGGGGACCGTTGACACACGCCGCAGCTCGCCGGGCGCTGGCGCCGTCCCACACCTGTATTCTATTTGCTAGGATTTTGAGTATTGTTGGATTGTATTCATTAGTGAAATTGGGGGGTGTGCGTGTGTTTTTCTTAATGGGTCCTTTTTATGGTTTGGTATCAGGAAGATATTTGCTCCAGAGGATGAATTGGGAGTGTTCTTTCCTTCTCAATGTTTTTGAATGGATTCTGCAGCATAGGTATGAGCTCTTCTTTGAATGTTTGTTTAAATTCTGGTGTAAAATCATCTGGTCCAGGACTTTTTGTTGTCGTTATTAGAAGCTATTTTATTTTTGCGATTACTGTGCTTGATATCGGTCTGTTCAAGAGTTCTAATTCTTCCTGGTTAAGTCTAGGTAGGTAGTATGATTCCAGGTATTAGTCCATTTCCTCCACAATGTTAAATTTCTGGGCATAGCAATTTTTGTAGCAATCAGAGATAATCTCTTGTATTTCTGCGACATCTATTGTTATTTTCCCTCTTTCATTTCTCGGTGTGGTTATTAGAGATCTTACTTTTCTGTTTCTAGACTAGCCAAAGTTTTATCATTTTTTTTATTTTTATCAATTTTATTTATTTTAAGGAACCAACTCTTTGTTTTCTTAATCTCCTGAATGGTTCTTTTGTTCTCAATTTCATTTTCTTCTGCTCTGATTTTGGTTCTTTCCTTCTGCTAGGTTTGGGATTGGATAGCTCTTTCTTTTCCGGTTCCTAGAAATGATGCATTAGATTGTTGATTTGTGCTTTTTAAATTATTGGCTGTGGGCATGTAATGCAATAAATTTCCCTCTTATGACTGCTTTCTCAGTATCCCAGAGGTTTTTCATCATCATTTTGTTAGACAAATCTAATGATTTTTCTCCTTTGTTTTCTCCTTGAAATAGTTGTCTTTCGTGTAAGATCATTTAGTTTTTATGATTTGGGGAATGAAAGGTTTTGTTGGAAATGAGTTCGACCTTGATTCCATAGTAATCTGTAAGCTACAAGGTATAATTTCTATTCTTTTAAATTAGGCGAGGTTTGATTTGTGTCTTAGGATGTGGTCAGTTTTAGAAAATTATTCATGAGCTAATGAGGAGAATGTGTATTTGGTAATATCGGGGTGGTATGTTTTGTAGAGTCATGGTAAAGTCGATCGTTTCTTTGCTCAGTTTGTGTTTGGAGGGTCTGTCCAGTTCTGTCAATAGGGTGTGAAGTCCCCAGAAATTATGCTGTTATAGGATATTATATTGTTCAGACTTGTTAGAGTTCATTTTGTAAATCTGGAAACATTTAATTAATTTGGGTGCATAAAGACTTAGGATTGAGATGTCTTCTGGTATTGTTCCCTTGACAAGAAAATAGAGTACTTTATTTTTATCATTCCTTACCTTTTGTGGTTTGAAGCCCAGTGTATCTTGAAATTGTGACCCCTGCTTTCTTTTGATTTCCATCTGCCTGGAATATTGATTTCTAATCCCTCAACCTGAGTCTTGTTTTGTCCTTAGCTGTTAAATATGTTACCTGAGGACAGCATAGAGTTGGCTTGTGCTTTTGATCCAGTCATCTGGTCTGTGTCTCATCAGTGGGTAATTCAAGCCATTCACTATGGCTTGACTATGATGGATTTGTGTTTGTCTTTTGTGAAGGTTGCCACCTACATTTATCACTTGTACCATTGAGGAAGTTAGGCTATGACCTTTAATTTCTGTGTGTCTTTGCTTGTGGTACATTGTTATGTTCGATGTGTAATATTACTCTGGAATACTTCCTGGACAGGTGGTCTTATAGTGGCAAATTTCTTCAACATTTACTTGCAAGGAAAACATTCGATGTATCCATTGAATATGGAACTTAGTTTCATAGAATACAGAATCCTAGGCAGGGAGTTGTTGTGTTTGAGTATATTGAAAATGAGAGTCCTATCTATTCTAGCTTGTTGTTCTTCAGCTGAGAAATCTGCTGTCACTCTGATGGAATTGTCCTTGTAGGTCAACTGGTGCTTATTCCTGGTGGCCTTCAAAATTTTCTATTTCATTTTGGCCAAGTTTTTTACAATGTGTCTAGAAGATGCTCTGTTTGAATTGAGATAAACTGGGCTTTGATATTTCTCAACGGACTTTCTCTGAATCTTTGGTAATACTTAAACATTTTTCATTTATGATATCCTCCAATAGGTCTTCTGTGCCTATAATTTGTATGTTTATAAACTTTATAAAATCCCATAATTCTCTAAGATTGCTATTCTTTTACTCTCTTGGATTTGTTTGTTTTGTTTTTTGAGATAGACTGTCACTTTGTTACCTGAGGTAGAGTGCCGTGGTGTCATAGCTAATAGGAACCTCAAACTCTCGGGCTCATGCAATCCTCTTGCCTCAGCCTCCCAAGTAGCTGGGACTACAGGCGCCTGCCACAATGCCTATTTTTAGAGATGAGGTCTCACTCTGGCTCAGGCTGGTCTCAAACCTGTGAGCTCAAGCAATCCACCCTCCTTGGCCTCACAGAGTGCTAGGATTACAGGTGTGTGCCATCACACCTGACCTTTACTCTCCTCTTTTCTGCCTCATTAAGTAAGTGAGTTAGCTCAAGAGCCTTGTCTTCAAGTTCTAAGATTCTTTCTTCTTCAAGGTTTATGCTGTTATTGAAATTTTCTGTTGCATTTTAAACTCCTTGAATGACTCCTTCAATACTTTGAACTCTTTTCTAATTTCATCATGTCTTTTGACTGTATCTTGGGTCAGTTTTTTTTTTATTTCTGTTTGGTGACTTTCCACTTGCCCTTTAATTCTCTTCATCACTTTGGACATCTATAATCTAAATTCTTTTTGTCTTTTCATCTTTGACAGCAGCTTGGTAATCCCTTGCAGGATTGGTCTATTCTAGTTTTTCAAGTTGATATAGTTTTTATTTGTTTGATCCTCTGCATGTGTTGTTACTTCTTGTTATTTCCTTCCCCTACTTAACTTTTCGCACTTCCTAGTTGGCCTGAAGCCTCTTTGTTTCTGTGCTTTGAGATTAAAGTTGTCTTTTGGGCGGCGCCTGTGGCTCAGTGAGTAGGGCGCCGGCCCCATATGCTGAGGGTGGCGGGTTCAAACCCGGCCCCAGCCAAACTGCAACAACAACAACAAAAAAAATAGTTGGGCGTTGTGGCGGGCGCCTGTAGTCCCAGCTACTCGGGAGGCTGAGGCAAGAGAATCACGTAAGCCCAAGAGTTAGAGGTTGCTGTGAGCCGTGTGACGCCACGGCACTCTACCAAGGGCGGTACAGTGAGACTCTGTCTCTAAAAAAAAAAAAAAAAAAAAAAAGTTGTCTTTTTGTACAAGGATTAAAAAATGAAAAGGAAGGAGAGTAAAAGAATGAGAAAATGAGAGATAAAAAGAAGAAAGCTAATGATGATAATTGTAACAGACCATGCATAGTGAAGCATACCAGCAATTATCAGTGATCTGGCGGCTCTAGGGCAGGTGTATTACCCAAAGTTAGATGATTCTGACCAGCCTTATCCAGAGTGAGACCCTACTTCCATCAAATATAGAAAAAACAAACAAACAAACAAAAACATGAACTTTAGTGAGGAACAGCTGTTGCAACTCCTCAGGAGGTCAAAGCAGGGATTTCCAAATCCAGGTGTTGAAGGCCACCATGAGCCAGACCATTGCTGCAACACTGCCATGGAGGCCTTAGAAATGGTCTTCCAAAAAACCAAACACAAAACACACTCAAAAGAGAGAGATTATCTTGATTGTTACTTAAGGGATTTATGAGAGAAAGATTAGAAAAGTAGAAAAATAAACAAAAAGAAAAAGAAATGGAGGAGAGAATAGAAATAGTATAAAGTTAAAAAAAAGAAAAAAACAAAAAAAGTTAAAAAAAAAAAGGAAAAAAAATCAAAAATACATGTATTGCATGGTCCGTAAGTAATGCTCCAGGATTAGGAAAAGCAAAAGAAAAAGAAAAAACCTTTTCTTCCTAATGACAATACGTGGCACTTCTTGGTTAAGAGGGGGGGGGGAAACCCAGTACTCTGTATTCTGCATGTGGTAGAGGTAGGATATTATCAGCTAGTTGCCAAAGAGATCCAGTCTTGTTTTCCTGATTCATTGATGTTATTCTGGGCTTGGTAGCTAACTGTATGAGAGATGAATCCCCATGGGGGTGGTAGAGGCAAATTCTTGAAGCTTATGGCAGACTATGAGGTGGGGAGGCAGGGAAGACTCTGCCATCCAAACAGTTCCCTGCAGCCACAGATGGAGCGGTGTCGTAGGCATAATCTGCTCACCTCTGCCCATGTGTTCAAGGAAGTCAGCCCTGGGGTAGCTCCAACTGCTGGAGTCAGAAGCATTAACATAATGGGATACTGTGAGGCTTCTCCAAGCTTGGCTCCCTTGGGTGTCAGCCAGCTCAAGGTTTTAACATTATCCACACCTGCCCTGTCAGTCTCCCTAGGCAATGGGGACCAGGCTGCCAGGCCTCCCACTGAACAGGCTCCAGGACCAGATCTGCCCAGCCAGTGGCAGTAAAATGATAGCCTGGGTTCAGGCCTCGGGCTTTGTCCCTAAGAGGCAGAATATACTCTCTCCAACCCTTGAACAAAAGGCCAGCTTCTGTGCACCTGAACGTCCTGTGGGACCTATATTCCTGCTTGTTTCGTATCAGTCTTCAGGCATGGATGGACAGGCCCTCCCAGAGTTCAGTTCAACTCCCAGTCCACTCCTACAGAATGCCATGGTGCGGTGTGGGGAAATCACCTGCAAAATTGATCCCCCAGGGATTCCACATGCAGGCTCTCTCTCTCCCTGGGTTGCTGCAGTCCTTTGCATCTGCTTTTCACGCGTGCCTCTCACCCTTCTTAATGTTTTGCTCCTGGTGCTCCATTCTGTCTCACTGTGCCTTTGCAATGTTGTTTCTGGACAGGACAATCCAGATGGAGGCACCTAGAGACTCCGCTCATCAATTTGACTGAGATCAGCTGATGAAGAAATGTCTCTAGTCTATCATCATGGAGCCTCCCTTTCTTCATTCTTTTTAAAACCCATCTGGGTATTTATGGACTGAAAATAGATTAGAAGATTTTTTTATATTTTCACAAAAATGAATGGATTATTTTGTTTCAACGTATTACTGGTGTAAAAATATTTCATGTTACATGGATCATTTTTGTGATGCTACAGTCCTGACTATAGGTATGCCCATCACTCATATGGTATTCATAGTACTCACTAGGTTGGCTTAGTCCATTTGCCTCCTTCCCTCTACCCCTTTCCCTTGGTTGATTTCCACATACTTTTACTTCCTTCTATGCACATGTGAGCTCATCAGTTAGCTCCAATTTAATAGTGACTGTATGTGGTGTTTGTTTTTCATTCTTGAGGTATTTTACTTAGAAGGATGGTCTCTGGTGCCATACAGATTGTTGTAAAAGGTATTAATTTATCATTTTTTGTGGTTGAGTAGTACTCCATGGAATACATATACAACATTTAATTAGTCCACTCATGAATTTGTCAGCACTTGGTTTGTTTCCACATATTGGCAATAATGAATTGTGCTGCAATAATCGTTCAAATGCAGGTATCTTTTTGGTAAAATAATTTCTCTTCTTTTGGGGAAAATAACTAGTAGTGGGACTGCTGGGTCAAATTGTAGGTCTACTTTTAGTTCTTTGAGAAAACGTCATTCTCATTTTCATAGAAGTTTTACAAATTTGTGCTCTAACCAACAGCATACAAAAATGCCTTTCTCTCTGTGTCCATGTCAGCACCTATTGATTTGGGAATTTTAATAAATTCCATTGTAACTGGAGTAAGGTGATAATGTCATTGTGAATTTAATTTGCATTACCCTAATAGGTCATGAAATTGACCATTTTTTCTTATTTTGAGAATTGTCTTTTCACGTTTTTTGCCCACTTGTTTCTAAGATGGTTTGTCTTTTCCTGTTGGTTGCTTGAGTTATTTGTAAATTCTAGTTACTAGTCCTTTATTGGAAGTGTCATTTGTGACTATTTCTTCCATTCTGTTGGTTGTCTATTTTGATCTGTTAATTGTGTCTGTAGCAGTGCAGACGCTTTTTAGCTGAAACAAATCCCAGTTTTGGTTTTGTCATGATTGCCTTTGGGGTCTTTTTCTTAAATTCTTTGCCTAGAATCATATTTAGAAGAGCTTTTTCTACATTTTCCTCCAGAATACTTATGATTTTGTGCCATAAATCTTTTGTATATCCTGAGTTTGAGAGGTGAGGACTAGTGGTCCTACTTCATTCTGGTGCATGTAACAATCCAATTTTCCCAGAGCCATTTATTTAATAAGGCTTCTTTTCCCCAGTGTATGTTATTGCCTGCTTTGTCAAAGATAACTTTGTTGAAGGTAGGTGGTTTTATATCTGGGTCCTCTGTTCCATTGGTGTATTTCCATATTTTTGTAGAAATACCATGCTGTTTTTGTTAAACTATAAGGCTATAGTTTCATAGTATGGCTGCAAGTGTGGCACTGGGAGTCCTACAGATTTGTTCTTTTGCTTAAGATTCAGGCTCTTTTATGGCTCCAAACAAAGTATAAAATATTTTTTTCTTTATCTGTGAATTATGACTTTGGCAAATTGATGGAGATTGCATTGCATTTATTAATCACTTTAGGTAGTATTGATATTTTAACATTATTGTTTCTACTAAGTCAGGATATTTGTTTATATCCTCTGCAACTTTTTTGTTCAGAGTTTTATTGTTTTCCATGTTAGAGAAATTTAACTCTCTTGTGTGTAAGTATATCCCTACTTATTTTATTTTGTTTTTGTTTTTATGAATGTTACTTAGTCTTTGATTTGACTCCTGGCTTAACTGTCATTGTTATATAGAAATGGTATTAATTTATGTATATTGGCTTCTTATCCTAAGACTTTGCTTAATTTATTTATTAATTCCAGAAGACTCTTGGCAGAACCTTTGGGGTTTCTAGGTACAAGATTATATCATTGGGAAAAAGTGATGTCCACTTAACCAGTTTGGATACCCTTAATATTCTCCTCTTTTTTATCTTGCCTAGGACTTCTAGCACTACGTCAAAAAAGAGTGTTGATAGTGGGAATCCTTGTCTTACTCCAGTTCTTATGGGCAATGCTTTCAACTTTTCTCCATTGAATATGTTAGTTGTATGTTTTCCAAATATGACTTTTATAGTTCTGAGATATTTTCTTTCTATGCCTAGTTTGTTCGGGGTTTTCATCATGCCTTGTTTGCTATCCTTGCATATGGAATGAAGTCATCTTGGCGCTTCATTTTTTTTTTTTTTTTTAGTATGCTGTTTTATTAAGACTGCTAGTTTTTGTTGTTTTTTTTTTTTTTGAGGGTTTTTGCACCTGTATTCATAAGGGATATTGGTTTCTACTTTTCTTTTGTTATCATTGTGTCTTTCCCTGGCTTTTGTATGACTATAACATTAGCTTCATAGAATGAGTTGGGGAGGTTTCCCTTTTTCTCAATATTATGGAGTAATTTCTACGTTATATGTGCCCGGTATTCATTGTAGGTTTGACAGAATTCAGTTATGAACATATCTTGTGCAGGGCTTCTCTTTTTTGACTAGATTTTTCCTTACTGGTTTAATCTCACTTTTCTTTCTTTTTTTTTGGTCTACTCAGTTTTCTTTCTTTCTGGTTCAGTGTTGGAGGTTGTGTGTTTCTAGGAACTTTTCTATTTTCTCTCCGTTCTCTAGATTATGTGCATAGCGATTTATCTAGTATTCATGGATGATTTTTTTAATGAAAATTTTGAAATTATTAATGTTTTACTATACATATTGTATTCTCTCAGAACTGAGGGGAAGGGGAAGGCCCCTCTCAAGTGAGGTAACAAACTTGCCATCAAAATTTAAATATAACTGACAATGTTATGGTTAGTCCAAAATTCCTGAGAATTTGAACATAATTTCATTTCTGTGAACTTAAAAACAAATGCTTATAATTTTTAAAATAATATGTTTGAAAAGAAATTCAACATATCAACATGAATATGTTAGCAAGGCAAACCATCATCCAACTGTATGTCTGAAAATGTCTGTTTTCTACATTATGTGCATAGTGATTTATCTAGTATTCATGGATGGTGTTTATTTTTGCAGTATGTATTTCTGCAATGTTACCCTTTTCATTTCTGATTCATCTTATTATAAACCATTCTCCCTAGAATTAGGTAATAATCTCCCTGTGGTTTTTATTTGCAACTACCTGATGATTAGAGACAATGAGCCTTTTTTCATGTGTTTCTTGACCATTAACCTATCTTCAATTGAAATCTTTCTGCTCAAGTCTTTTGCCCTTTTTCTTGATGGAGTTGTTTGATTTCTCCCTTGCTTATTTGCTTGAGTTCTTTGTAGATTCTGGTCATCTGCTCTGTATCGGATGAACAGCATGTGCATATTTTTCCTCTTTTGGTAGGTTGTCTATTTATTCCTTGGCTGTGGAGCAATCATTTAATTTGATCTCTATATATCTCAATTTATGCGTCAACTTGAATTTCATGTAACAACAAAACCCATTCTGTATAGAATTAGCAGTTTGCAGTCTTCAAACATCACAGCTTTGAGAACACTCCATTGCTTGATTTATGTTTGTTTTGGTCTTACTGGTATGCAGTTACCACTGCAGAAAAGTATTCATAACTTATTTTGTATAAATAGAAGTCATTTCCTTTGAGTACATACCTAGAAGTGGGAATAGTGGATCAAAAAGTAGGTCTAAAATGCTTATGTAGAGGTCTAAAGTATATATAGTATTTCAGCAATCTGAGTCCATTCTGCAAATGATTGGGTTTTATATTCCTATAAAGATATGAACATATACTTAATTACATTAAGTGTTCTGCATAACTTCATAATTTCTATATTCCTTCCCTTCAGGTTTTGTTTTTTCAACAAACAAAGTTTTCATGCTTTCTTAATGCATTTCTTTTTAGTAGGTATGCAGTTGTATTAGGTTAAATGAAAAAGTATTTGGCAGTTCTAGACTGACAGTCACATATTGAAAATGCCTACTACATAGTATATTATGAAGGTTATGTAGACTTATTATAACAGGAAATGTCCTTATTCTCTCCATTTGCTGCTGTTTAAGTTGACAGCTTCTCATCACGATACAAATTTTATTATACTTCTTCAGAAAAAGAAAGAGATAAGTTAATAAAAGTCCATCACATAACAAGTTAATGAACAGTTATATAATCCTATTGGTTGATGCAGAAAAAAAGCATAAAGAAAATTAAACACTCTTTCACATTAAAGATACCGAGGAAATGGGGGAACATTTCAATTTAATAATGAGAAACAATAAAACACCTACAGCTACCATCATTCTTGTTTGGGGAAAACTGAACACTTTTCCCTTGAGATTGAAGAGTAGACAAGGATACTCACTTTTACCGCTTTTATTCCATGTTGTATGGAGGTGTTAGCTACTGTAGTAATGCACACAGGTGAGAAAGGGAGAAATAAAAAAATCAAAATAATATAGAAAAACTTCTATAATTAAAAAATGAATTCAGCTAGATTTCAAGATACATGGTCAACTCATAAAAATTCATCACATTTCCATATACTAGCAATAAACATTGGAAACTGAAATTAAAAACATAGTACTATTTACAACCTCTCTAAAGATAAGAAAATTCTTAGGTACACTATTAAACAAAATGTGCAGGGTGTGTGTGCTGACTATTACAAAATGTTGATTAAAAAGGCTCAAGTAATGTGTTTATCCAAACGGAGAGACATATTGTGTTCATGCTTGGGAAGACTCAACATGGAGAAGATGTCAGTTCTCCCCAAATTTGGAAACAGATTTAGTTGCAATAACTATCTGAATCCCAAGTTTTATTATAATGTAAGCATGGATAGGCTTTTTCTAAAATGTGTATGAAAAAGTATAGGTCCTAGAATAAGTAAAATCATTCTGACAAAATTGAAAGTGGGAGGGATTATTTTACTCGATATTTAGGCTTACAGTATTACAGTCAGTGCTGTATGAGAGGGGGATTGAGGCATAGATCAAAGGAATAGAAGAGAGAACTTAGAAATAGCCCCAAACCATATGGCCAACAGATTTTTGACATCAGTACAAAGCAAATCAGTGAAGGATAGAGAAACTTTAATACAAATGCAGTCAAAGTAATTGGACATCCATAGGCAGCATAATAAAGCCCCACCCAAGTGTCACACTCTATGCAAGAGTTAAATGATAAAATGCTATGGAAGGGGTCATATATTGACACTTCCATTTAAAACACAAAATATAAACCCTTTAAGAGGTTTATAAAAGAAACACTAAGAGAAAATCTTTAGGATCTAGGTCCAATCAAAGAGTTTTTAGTCTGGACAACAAAAGCACAATGAATCAAAAGAAACTTTTTATAAATCAGACCTCATTAAAATTGAAACCTTTTGCTCTATAAAAGTCCTGATATAGATGTGGATATAGGAAGAAACAAACTACCGATATAGGGAGAAAATATTTGCAAACACATACCTAAAAGACTAGTATCCAAAACAGGTAAAGAATCCCTAAGCCTCAACATTAAAACACAAGGACAAAAGCCATAAACAATCCAGTTAAAAATGAAAACATCAAAAGAGTTTTCACTGAAGAGGATATACAGATAGCAAATAAGAATGTAAAAATACAGCCCACGCTATTAGCCTTTAGAAAAATCCAAATTAAAACCAAATGAGATATCACTACATACCCATCCCACCTATCAGAATGCCTAAAATAAAAAAAAAGTGACAACACAAAATGTTGCGAAGAATGCAGAGAAGCAGGGCCACTCCCATATTGTTGGTAAGAATGCAGAATGGTATAGCCATTCTGTAACAGAAGACAGTTTGTCAGTTTCTTGTACACCAAACATGTAGCCACAGAATGTAACAATTCTCCTCTTGGCATTTATCTTAGAAAAATGAAAACGTATATTTACAAGGAAACCTGGATATTCATAGCAGTTTCCTTTATAATAACCCCAGAGTAAAAGCTTCAGATATCCTCTGTGTGACTGGTTAAAAAGTGTGCGGTATGTGCTAGTTACCAAAGCTTAGCAATGAGAAGAGAAGAAGTGTTGACACAAATAACTATTTGGATGCTTCTCTCAGGAATTATGCTTAATGAAAAAGGTTAAACCCAAAGGTTGCAAGGTTATACCATATGTGATTTTATCTATATAATATTTTTGGAATGGAAAAAAAGTTTAGAATAAATAACAAGTGAGTGATTCAGGGGTTAGAAATGAGGGAAAGATCAGGAAGGAGGGTGGTGTGGTTGGTTATAAATGAGCAACATGAGGTAGCATCGTGTTTAATGTACTGACTTTGGAGTGGATAGGACACATCTGTACACCTGATAGGAGAAATCAAAGATTGGTGCACTGCATCAAATTCAATAGGCTGAGACATTGCACTATAATCGTGCAAAGTTATCATCATTGAGGGGGACCAGGTGTGACAAGCCGAAAAATGGTCCCCCCAAGTGCCATGTTCTAATCCCTGGAACCTGTGAATATGTTCCCTGGGATGGCAAAAGGGACTTGGCAGATGTGATTAAGTTAAGGATCTTTCAATGGGGAGATTGTCCTGCATCATTCAGGTGGGTCCAGTGTAAGCACAAGGTTTTTATAAGGGAAAGAAAGGAGGTAGAAAAGTAAGAGAAATGGATGTGAGGATGAAGTAGAGGCTGGAGTGATCCAGTGACTGGCAGAGACCACAATCCCAGGAATGCGGGTGGCCTTCAAAGCCAGAAAGAGTAAGGACACGGATTTTCCCCTAAAGTCCACAGAAAGAAGGCAATCACACCATCCCTTCAATTTTAGTCTAGCAAAACCCACCTTAGATCAATGTTCTCTGGAAATTTCAGATAATAAATTTCTGATGATTTAAGCCACCAAGTACGTGGTCGTGTATATCAGCAGCAACAGGAGACTAAAGTAACCTGTGGCATCTCCCTATATTAGTCCTTACAGTTTCATGTAAATGGATAATTATCTGAGTAATATTTTCAATTAAAAACATTAGGAATCTGATCTCCAGTATGAAGAATGCCAATTCAAGTTGCTGTGAAGCATGAAAGCTAAAGAACAGGGAGGTTAAAAAATAAGAAATTTCTCCTGTTCGATAACACAGTAACATCTAATAAACAGAATGATTTACTGCCGGTACTTGTACAGCTTTCTCCAACTTTTCTTACTTCCCTCCTTCTAGTACAGTGCAATGGTGAAATGTTGGTCCTCACATCAAAGTGCTTTGATCCATATTCCAGCATTACTCCTAGGGGCTCTGAAACATTGGATGGTTGTTCCAGAATTGGAAATAATAACAGTAATATTTTCCAAGGGCAGATATAAACAATTATTTAGGGGAATGTGTTTGTAGTATGTTGGTACCTAGATTGTAGTATTTCCCTAAATTCTCCACCCAGACCCCTTAACCAGTCTTCATGCTCTGGGCCTTCATCCTCCAGAATTCACTTTTCCCTGCATTAGACAGCCTTTAACAGTTCCCAGTGATCCCTGCAGTGGACAGCCTTTATGGTTCTCAGTGATCCCTGCAGTCGACAGCCTTTAACAGTTCCCAGTGATCCCTGCAGGAGACAGCTTTAGTGGGTCCCAGTGATCCCTGCAGTGGACAGCCTTTATGGTTCCCAGTGATCCCTGCAGGAGACAGCCTTTAACAGTTCCCAGTGATCCCTGCAGTGGACAGCCTTTATGGTTCTCAGTGATCCCTGCAGTCGACAGCCTTTAACAGTTCCCAGTTATCCCTGCAGGAGACAGCTTTAGTGGGTCCCAGTGATCCCTGCAGTGGACAGCCTTTATGGTTCCCAGTGATCCCTGCAGGAGACAGCCTTTATGGTTCCCAGTGATCCCTGCAGTGGACAGCCTTTATGGTTCCCAGTGATCCCTGCAGGAGACAGCCTTTAACAGTTCCCAGTGATCCCTGCAGTGGACAGCCTTTATGGTTCTCAGTGATCCCTGCAGTCGACAGCCTTTAACAGTTCCCAATGATCCCTGCAGGAGACAGCTTTAGTGGGTCCCAGTGATCCCTGCAGTGGACAGCCTTTATGGTTCCCAGTAATCCCTGCAGGAGACAGCCTTTATGGTTCCCAGTGATCCCTGCAGTGGACAGCCTTTGTGGTTCCCAGTGATCCCTGGCTTATTGTACCCTCAATGAATCCCCAACAATAAAAAAATAATAATAATTAAAAAAAAAGAAAGTTTCATTTGGTGTAGTACATAATATAATCCTTTTTATCTCAATGAAACATGAAGATATACATATGTGTGCGCGTGCATGCGCGCGCGCACACACACACACATATAGAGAGAGAGAGCTGGTGTGCGCATAAAGAGTTTACCAAAGGGGGGAAAGTAATTGAACACCTAGTTTAGACTTTGCTGGGAATCAACACATTACAATTTGCATCATGCATTTATTTTATCCAGAATGCCACAAACCCCTCTGTGAATTTATAATGAATTATTGAATTTCCGCTAAGAAAGTCGCACTTGTGGCTCAGCACCCATAGCTCACATACACCAAGGCTGGCGGGTTCAAGCCAGGCTCCAACCTGCTAAACAACAATGACAACTGCAACCAAAAAATAGCCGGGTGTGGTGGCGGGCACCTGTAGGCCCTACTCGGAAGGTCGAGGCAAGAGAATCGCTTAAGTCCAAGAGTTAGAGGTTGCTATGAGCTGTGACACCACAGCACTGTACTGAGGGCGACACAGTGAGACTCTGTCTCAAAAAAAAGAAAGAAAGAAAGTTGCAATTGTATTAGCATTGAAAGCCAGTATATTACATACAAATAGGAAAAAGAAGTAATCCCACATCATGGAAGAAGGCAGTGAGGCAGTGCTGCAACAGTGTCTTGAAAACTGCTTGTGACACGTGAATTGTTGTGTTTTAAATGCCCTTCCATGACTCAACTGGCCAAGTTATATGGTCCCATTGAATTTGACCCACACCCGTACACTCAGCCTCAGCAGGTATATGGGGATGTTAAAAAAGGAAGAACTTTTCCAAGAACAATAAGTAAAATTAAGAAGGCATTACATTTGTCTTCGTGTTACCATTTTCAGTCTATTTTTTAACCTACAGCCTTCGATGCCCAGAAAGAAAAGTGAGTAAAGGTGTATTGCTGTCCAACAAATCCTTCACGTTCTTCTTCACAATATGTCTTTGTCTCTTCAATGGCTTGTAATGATTATGATCTTGCAGGCACTTCCCATAAGCTATCTGTGCATTATTAATGAAGTTCTATGACAGGAAACGTCCATCACTGCAATGATTCTTGAAAAGCATAGATTCATTCAAACTAACAATGCATATGAGTTTGTCACAGTTTTAACATATGCATTCTTCTTGCAGATGGTTGAAAAAGAAGGTTATCTTCAAAAAGCTAAAATTGCAGATGGAGGAAAGAAACTAAGGTAATAAAAAGTTATTTGACCCACTTTTATATAACTATGCTAGTTCCTGTATCCTTAACTTGTATCACTGCTATTGTTTGGGAAGCAAGGCCCTATGGTAACAGACTGGTCCCTTTTGCTACCACTATGATCAACATTATTTTTAATATAATTGTAGTTTTTGAAGAAAGGCACAACAGTACATATTATTACACAGAGCATACAGATATGAAATGCTTCTTGTCCTTTTAAAGTATAAGTTCTTTAAAAAAAATTAAAGGAAGTAAGGCAATGGATCTTGAATTCTGGAATTAACAGATTTTGGAATAAAAGGACTTATTTGCATTACATAAAAATTTCCTGGAGGGTGTAGTGAGTGTCTCATGCCTGTAATTCTAGCACTTAAGGATTCAAGGCAGAAGGATTCCTTGAGCTCAGGAGTTTGAGAGCAGCCTGAACAAGAGTGAGACCCTGTATCTACAAAAAAAGAAAAATTAGCTAGTGGTGGTGGTATATGCCTGTAGTGCAAACTACTCTGGAGGCTAAATCAGGACAGTCTCTTGAGCCCAGGAGTTTAAGTCTATAGTGAACTATAATTGGGCCACTAGACTTCAGCTTCAGACTGGGCAGCAGAGCAAGACTCTGTCTAAAAAAGAAAAAAACGAAAAAAAAAATCCCTACAGTAAATTAGGGGAGCAATTGTTTAAAGGATGAAGTAGTTGAACTATATTTTTAGACAAGTAAATCAGGACCCTTTCTTACCTCACCAACAGCATGGATAAAAAAATCCTCATGGTTTAATCTCATTTCCCACGTCAACCCTTCACTGGGGCTTGATGGGAGAAAGGAGGTAACATCATTGGTCAATCCTACTCTCCAGCCTCATGCAAAGAAGACGGGGGGTGAGGGGGTGGGGGGGAGGGATATTACAAGAAACCAAGATGATGCCCTACCATGGGGGTTATGTAAAGTATCCTTGCCGATCCATAGCAAACTTTGTAACATCTCTGAGAAGGCAGGGCCAGGAGGAAGCAAAGGACCAGAATAGGGCCCTTCCCCTAACCCACTCACATGAATATGATTTTTGGTAGTTGTGATCATTGTATACTATTGTGTACTTGGTTTATTTGCTTTTACTTTAATATGTTGTTGTACAATTTGCATGCTGCAGTTTAATTTCATATAAACATTTGCAGGCAGTTTCATTATTTCAATCTATTTGTAAACTATTATGCATTCTTTCAGCTTTTCTCACTTAAAGTTATACAAATTTTAGTTTTTCCTTTTTTTTTTTTTCCTTTTTTTTATTTTCACCATAGATATACAGAATTGAGTTTGTGGCCTTGTGTTATCATTACTCTGGGAATGATGTCTAACTGGTTTTATTTTATTTTTTGTTTCTAATCCTCACTTCCATCCCCTTTAGACCTCCAATTTAATGCATTTAATGTGTGTTCATCAAATCCACTTTCATATATATATGTATGTATCAGAATATCTGTGTCACCTTAAAAGTAGTGTGTAGTTGTGTGTATGTGAATGTGTTGTATTGCATAAGCATTTTTGTGTAGTAAATTACATTATGGTTCTTACTACTTTCATTCAACGTTAGTGTTTGGACATCTTTCTATGGTGCTAGACAGACCTGTGTTTCTTAACCATGGGGAAAATAAGTCATTAGGTGATTTTGTCATTGTGCAAACTTCATAGAGTGTATTTACACAAACATACATGGTATGGCCTATTACACACCTAGGCTGTCGCTCACTCCCAGGCTACACATTTACCATGTTACTACACTGAGCACTGTAGACAATCTTAACATAATTTGTGTGTGTGTGTATCTAAACATATCTAAACATGGAAAAGGTAAAACATTGTACAATGATGTTACAATGAACAGGATGTCACTAGATGACGGGGATTTTTCAGCTCCATTGTGATCGTATAGGACCAACATCTATATATGGTCTGTGTTTGACTGAGGCATTGTCATACAGTATATGAATGTATTCAAAGCTAGGTCATTTTTCCCAATTACTGCCCTTTGCACCCTGTGCAAAGACACTGTGGTTAATGATGACCTGCATATATGACGGTGATCTCATAAGATTATAATATTGATTTTTACTGTTCCTTGTCTATGTTTGGGTACAGATCTAAACACACTTACCATTGTCTTACAGTTGTCTACAATATTCAGACTGTACAGGTTTGTAACCCAGAAGCCATAGGCTATAGCACAGCCTAGGTGTGTAGTGGGCTATACCATCTAGGTTTGTATAAGGACAGTCAGTGGTTTTCATACAATGATAAAAGTACCTAAGCTTAGACACATTTCTCCAAATGTCATTAAGTGACACATGACTATATACTAAATTTTACTTACCCAGTCCCTCAGGTACAAACCCTAAACTTCCTCTAACTCGTTCCATCCAAGACAACATTTCAATGTATCACACATATGTGTCCTTTTAACCTGTTAGGAACTCTCAGGGTAATATAGCCAGGAGCACAGATCACTTGGTGTTAAGTTATGTACATTTGTAAATCCACTGAATACCACTGCCAGACTTTCTCCTGAATGAGTGCCCCTGTTCACATAACTGCTCTGCAGTGCAGAAGGGATCTCATTTCCCATAATCTCATCAGCATACGGCATTATCTTACTCTCTTACTTCACTAAATTGGTGGCCATAGAATGTTACCTCAATGTCACTTTTATTTGTATTCTGCTGACTGGTATTGCAGTTGAACAACTTTGTCTGTTTAGAGTCATTCAGATTCTGCATTCTAAGAATTGCCTATTTATAAACTTTGATTATTTTCTATTGAGGTTTTTCCTTTTTTTTATAAATTGAGGAAACTCTTAATATATTTCTGATAACATTTTGACAAATTTTGATATTGGAAATATCTCCTACAAGTTTATGGTGGTTTTTGTTTGTTTGTTTTTATTGTAAATACTTCACATATTGAATATTGTATGTATAATCAACAAGATAATAACATATGCTATCCTACCGTGTTGATGGTCTATAATATACTGAATCATTTCTACTGTCCTTTAAAATTTGATTTTTAAGTTGAGTTCAGTTTTATGCTAATACTTATAATTACAGTGAACCCTCCTACTGCTTATCAATTATTATTTTATATTTTCTAGAGATCAATGCTAAACTTGGACTACTTGATCAAATTACATGACCGTTTTTTTATGACTCGTATTTTGTATTCCCATACTGCTTTACACTTTCATCACTAACACCAAAAATGTTGTTTACTTATAACTTTAAAAATCATGTTTTGATCACATGATTTAATCTTGTTTTAATCACATTTATAATTTAGCAACTAATAATATACCATACTTGGTATAATTTGTATTTTTATGTAAAATTTCCTTTGATAGGCTTTGTAACATTTCTCAACAATCTTTATATCTTTTTATAAATTTTAATGAGTTAATAGGCAATATTAATAGATGCTTACTCTGTCAAGAACTTGGCTAAATGTTTTACAAGTTTTAAGTAATAATTATTAATACAATGTAAACTCTATTATTACTTAGTATTGTACAAATGGAGAGTCTTGGTCACCTGTATTAACCTCTCCTTTCTCCTATTTTATGCAGACTTAGTATGACAGAATTTAGTCCTGCCTTCTGATTGAAATATGTTTGTTTTTTATCTTTTGCTTTCATCTGTTTGAAGTCAAGGACTAAAAATTATCTTTTTATCTCAGGACATCAACTGTACTAAAGACTTCAATTTTCACTTAATAAATATCATTTTATTAATTTCTACAACGTTTTCTGCTCATAAATCCATTCTAGATTATCTGTACTTTGTGCTGTTTTATCTTCCATTTTCCTCCTTCTTGTTTTCTCTTTTATTCGTATTTAATTATTTCTATTTCTATCTAAGGAAATTTTGACTGATCCCTAAGTATGAACAGGAGAGGCTACAAGGAAGATGAATTCCTTGGCTATATCTTACATTCAAAAAAGATCATACATTTAGGCTTATTTTGGAATGAGGTTGTACACATTTCCTTGGTGACACACTGGTAGATTTAAAAGCAGAATATATTCAAGATTCGACTCTGCACCCATAGCACAGTGGTTACAATGCCAGTCACATACACCAAGGCTGGCAGGTTCGAACCCAGCCCAGGCCAGCTAAACAACCTTGACAACTGCAACAAAAAATAGCCGGGTGCTGTGGTGGGCACCTGTAGTCCCAGTTACTTGGGAGTCTGAGGTAAGAGAATCACTTAAGCCCAAGAGTGTGAGGTCGCTGTGAGCTGTGATGCCACAGCACTCTACCAAGGATGACATAGTGAGACTCTATCTCAAAAAAAAAAAAAAGGAATATATTCAGCATTCAACTTCAATTTTAATTTTGAACATCAAAAATCTACGTCAGTTTTTCTGATTAAATTTAGGAATTTATTTAAAGATGTCCATCCCCCAAACGTGAGTAACCCTGTCCTCTCTAAAATTCTACAAGCCCCTAGTAAAGTTAATTTCAATGCACTATTTCAACATGCTCTGCTAGCCTCTCCCTATGCACCCAGTCAGTCCTTCTCCTTAGCCGGCTCCTTTGTATGTCATACTTCTTATTACATGTAGATTCTTCCTCTGTTCTCTTGCTCAGAGAGAAATACTTGGGAGTGAAGACATGGACATAAATATGGGTATTAAAAAAAACGCAGAACAGGGCAGTGCAGTGGTTATGTCTGCTAGTGCCTGCTTTCATCCTAAACTTTATTTGCTTGAACAATTGTTATTTAGAATGGACTTCCTGTGATACTAAGGTGCCTGCCTAATGCAAACATATCTTTTCTTTAGTATTTTCTGCTCAGGATCATAATAAATGCTTCATGGCTATATCTGTCTTTCTCTATTTCTTGCAACACTGACAGAAATGTGTGTCCTTTATACTTCACTGTCTCTTTAACACACCTTTTAGCAGTCATAAATCATAAGAAGCTTAGAATGTGAGAGAGAAAATACATTCCTAGACCTACCAGTTTGAGAACAAGTCTGAACATTTAACAGTGTCAGAGTGATTTTGCAGTAAATCAGTCAGAGACACTAGAGTAAATCACTTTCACTTCCATCACTGGTGCAGAATCAAATCAAATCCAGCATGACCAAGTCAGGTAAAAAAGGCAGATGGCCCAAATAGGGGAGGCTAAAATTTGCAAAGTAATCACATGTGTGTTTTCCTCTGGCTTTTTTGGTTTGTCAATGTGTTGTTACCTCAAGAAGGCATAAGAGAAGTGAGTGTAGAATATAAAGCTTTGGTGTTTAGAGCAAGCAAATGTGTTAAACCTAGAGCTGAAGCTAACAGATTCTTAGAATGGCAATGAAAAATTTAAGGGCGGTTTTCCATCAAGCTTTCTTCCAGACGAGCAGTGACAAAGTTGCTGTTATTATGTGCTGCCATCCGGTGTTCATTGTGTACAATGTCAAGCTGATGTCCACACTGAGTTTTTGGTTATTGTTTTATAGGTGCTTTTTGTGTTTGTTTTCAGTTTAGTTTGGTTTTCTTTTTGGCATTTTGCAACTTCACAACTCAAGATCTGTTTTTAGGAAAGTTTTGTGAAGGGTTTCACTTGGATAAATGCCCCACTGATTGCATAAATTATATATAATTGCCCTAATACAAATTTAGTTCTCCCCCCTTCCTAATTGTAGTCAGTACCTTTCTCCCCTCTGAGATGCGATTTTTTTCTGTGTGTCAAAATATTAATAAAATAAACACCTGAATTTCTTGTCCTGGTATCTGTTTCCTGCCCTGAGTCACTAGGATTAATCCTTTACCTGATTTCCTATAAATCTGTATGGAGACCGGGGACTGCCTCGCTTATTCATGGGACTTTGGATTTACTAAAATTAGATATTTTTTGAACCGTATGTCTTATTTACCCCTTACATCTATCTCACAGCTTGATTTTTATCTCTTCCTGTGAAAAAATAGAAAAGAATGCTCTCCAAGTTGTGATGAAATGTGCGGACCTGACAGGGTATGGAATGGATGGCAGGCGGGGATAAAGGGTTTGCAGGGCAACACCAGGGGACAATCTAGGTCAAGCTAAGAGTGACTTTGCTCCAAGGGAGAAAGAAGGTCTGGCAATTCTTTGGAAACAGTTCTGTGACTCCCTCTCTTAGCTCCTACGTTGAGGCCCCACACAGGCAAGCTGAGCACAAGGGTGGCTGCATGCCGCCTTCTCTGGGGAGGCTGGAATGAGCAGGGGCCTCAGGGTCTAGGAGGCTTGGTGGTTGAACCCCATCTTTATGACTTATTTGCCCTTGGTGAGAATGCAACATCCCTATGCTTCAGTTTTCTCATCCATAATATGAGGTTAAGCCCACCTACTGAAATTATTTGGAGGATTATTTCTTTCCATGATTATTTCCCATCTTTCTATAGTTAGAGGTAAAGTTTTTTATGTATCTCTTATTTTCCTTAATATTTTAAGCCCTGAGAATTGTGTTTAGCATGTTGTAAATGTTTAGCAGGTACTTATGACTGGTTTAGTGATTAAATTACATGATTCATATAGAATACCAGGCGCCATGTGTGGCACACCATGGGGCCCAAAGCAAGCTCATAGTATTTGTGTAGGTATGAGACTTAGGAAGACCCTTGGAAGAAGCTCAGGGATCAGCCACTAGAATTATATATTGGAAAAATAGCCTAAATGTTCAGGGTTAAATAATTTAGGGAAAAAAGGAATGCTAGCAGTGCTGTATTAAAATAGTAAAGGACAAAGAAGGGAAATTTAACTTTTTTCTCTTTTTTTCTTTGTCTTTGTTGGTAAACAATAGTCAACACAGAGCAGGAAAAATCTTGATGCATGACCCTTTGAAATTTGAAAATCCATATATACCTGTACTTTTACTCAAAAAACCTTTAATGATCAACTACTGAAGGTCAGATACTGTGCCCCATCCTGGAAAGGACCTAAAAGACCAGAGATGGTGTCTCTCTTTGTGGGTGCAGGGAGACTGGGGGATTAGACGAACTTTTATGATTCTAAAAACAACTTCATTTTAGAAAGGTTTATTTGAAAAATTTTATCCAAAACTGCTAGACTCACCTGTCCTGGCTAAGTCCTTTAAGCTTACAGAAGTTACTAACTTTCTGAGGTGTCACCCAATACACTGAATAGCAGTCACCTATAGTTACTTGGTTGCATATGGAAAATATTAAAGGTTTCACTTGGAGCAAAATCTTGCCAACTGATTCTTCCCATGTTCTCTCCAGGGATGACAATGTCTCACTGTGTTAAGTAACTGAGTGAAAAGGCCATTCCGCTGAGATCCTAAGAACTATTCCATCACAATTAGTCAAACATATCAGAATGAGGAATGGACTGAACAGATATTGTACGGACAATGATCAAGCTGCTAGAGTATTTTGTTCAGAGAGGAAGGGTCAGACTTGAGTCATAGGTTAAAAGTTGTTCCCATTAGATGAAGTCTCAGCTACTCCTAGACTACAGGCTCTTGACTCCCTTTCTGGTTTTATGATCCTTACCGAATACAGATGATTTGTTCCTTACTGAGACCAGAATAATCCCTTGTAGGAAAGAGACAGGTTCCACCCAGTTAGGAACATACACCTACTTCTGATTTCTTACGAGGAATAAAACGGTACGTGATCCTACTCCTTGAAACAGTGCAAATTCTAAGGGAAGAGAGCTTGGGAGTGGTGAGTCTTTCCCCTAATTTTCTAATAAGAATAAGGTAAATTAGCTAATGACAGAATTCAGATGGCTGATATTTTGTCACAGGCTGTGCACACTAACTTGTTGAAATTTGACATTGACAATATCCTTAACTAAGGTAGTACTGCTTCACCCTTTAAAAAAGTAATGAACAGATTATAAGTTTTGGAGTCAGAAAGACTGGGTTTAACTATAAATATAAAGGTATGACCTTAAGTACATCACCTAAACTCTCTGATCCTCATTTTCGTCCATTAGTAAATAAGGACATTATTCGTACCTTATCATTTTTTTTTTCCCATGTCACTAACCTGGTGACTGACTGTGCCATTAGGGTCACAGCCAGCGAATAAGGTCAGCAGTTACTCTTCGAGGACTCTAGCACACTAACGTACCTTATCATTTTTGATTGCGAAGTTAAACCTATGCTAAATGATCAAATTTACAGTAGGAACTCAAAATAACTTATGCTAGTTATTATTTTAAAAGAAATCATGGGGGGAAATGAAATGAAAGAAGGACATCTAAAAGGTTGTCAGCAGCATTTTATTCTTCATTTTGAAATGACATTCTTTCCAAGCAATAGATTTAAATGCTTTCACTTTTATTCTAATATGATAAAGATAATGTTTACAGTTTACGAACACAAAAAGAAATAGCACTGTATTTAAGGTGTCAAAGCAATTTATATTACTAAAGTTCCAAGACCTGTGGTTCCTACCCTCTCCAGCTCATTCTTCTGTTCACGTAATAAGAACACAGTTCACAGCAGTTCAAAGTCCTAATCAAGAACAATGAGATAATTGAATTTCATGCAACGTTAGTTCTAACCAGTTCCAGTTCCAACTTTAAGGAAGGAGAAGTTTTGCCAGAAAGTTTATAAACGATCAACATCTGAAACAGATTCAAATCAAAACCATTTAACCAGGACTTACTATAGATAGGACGCAAATAAGGTATAGTATCTCCTTGCCAAAAGATAAAAAATATAGTGGGAAATGTAACAGGCAGGTTAAATATGGATTCGTCATGTGTGAGGGTGTTCCATACTCTCTCATCACATATGGTTAAAATAATAAAATAAGGATGCTCACAGAAGATGCCCAGACTAGACCAGCAGTCTTTCTAACGTTTCTCTTTCTGCTATTTGGGGCCATGTAATATTACAACCTGTAGCATATGAAAGCTATGGCTCCTTCAGTTCACCTTTTAGGCAGCTACCGGTACCTAAAAGGAGAAATGAGCAGTAGGGCAGAAGAAAACACCTATATGATTTTCTTCCTGCATTACTTCTTTACATCTTTTCATTATTTAATTGAAAAATTGACTCTTCATTTAAAGACAAGAGGATCCAAGAACGTGATGTTTGTATTTCTATGTTGGAAAATACACATTGTGTTTCTTGTGTGTCTGTTTATCCTGTTCTTTTTTATAATAACACAATGACGCGTCGTTAAAAAAGCGTCAGACGTGTAAGAGCAACCTAATTTTTGCAAACACTAACCTTGCTGAATCAAAGCTGTCTTTTCATCAAGATCCTAGATTCTAAGAGACAAATGGAAATAAATGACACAAAGTTGTTGAATGGTCATTTAAAAAATATGTTTGTGGGGTTTTCTATTGACCCGAATGAAATCTTTCTGTAAATATTTTAAAAGTTGAATTCAACTATTTTAAAGTTAATATTAAGCCAAAGCAAGCTGCAGCAATATGATATAATGGATAGAAACTTATGTATATTAATCTCCTTAATGCTTTGTCATCTAAAAAGAATACTTTTCACAACACAAACACACACATAGTCTAACTGTAGAAATAATGTATGCTTAATGTAGAAAAGTTGGTAAACACCAAAAAATATAAAGGAAAAGAAAAAGCCATGATTTTACTACCTGATTTAAGTATTATCATAGTCAGACTTTTTTCCATGCCAAAGTGCACTCACCAATTCAATAAATATATATTTTGTTTCTATTCTGTTCAAGGCAGTATGTTAGGAACTGCGGATACCTCTATAAAGATGAAATTGTTTTTACCATTTGGGAACTTATTTTTTTAATGGGATAAGAGAGAATGAAATTTTAAAAATATTTTAAAATTTATTATAAGTAATATACAAGGAAGTCATGGAGGCACATTTGAAAAAGCAATATCTTGTCTTTTAATGAATGGAATTAATGATCAGAGGGGCCTCTTTGCCTACTTTCTCTAGTAATGGAGGCCTGTTCATGTCCATGGTGAATGTATCCCACTTTATAAACTTTCTTACTCTGTAAGCCTACCTTTCTCATCCTCAAAAAAGTTTCCTGCTTCCTTAAAAATGATAATAATAATCAGAAAGGTTTCAGATGGGTGACGAAGACAGCACAGCATGGAGTTTTGGACTATAGATTGCATTATGGTTTGCATTAAAATCTTCCCATGTCAGTATTCTTCTGAAGTGTAGGGTTCATTATTTCATTATATGAATCTACCATATGCAATTTACTTAACTAATCTCTTATTTTTTGATATTTTTGGTACAGAATTAACAAATAATGATGTACATTTGTTTCTAAACATACAGCCTTAACAATGAGTGAGATATTTTTCTTTAGAATAAATTTAAATTAATAGTAATGAACACGTAAAGGCAAAAGATATGCATATTTTTAAAGATTGTTTTAAAAATATATTGTCAATGGCACTCCAGAAAGGACATACCAGTTTATACTCCCACCTATCGGGTATGAGAGAACCCATTTCCTATACTCTCATTAACCCTAGATGTTATCATTCCTTTTAATCCTGGACAAATTGATGGGCAAAGAGGGAAAAAGTATGCCTCTGTGTTTGTTTGCATTTCTTTGATTTCCAGTGAGATTCAACATTATGAAAATATTTTAAATTAAGCAATGACATATGAGCTGGTTAGTTTTTCATCCTCTGAAATATACTAAACCAATGAAGAGAAGACAAAATGAAGGAAGGGATTCTGATTTCTATTTTTACTTTGCTATTTTTGGCTTGATGTAGAAATATAGACTTTTTATGAGAGCAAGGCACATGGTTACATAAAAATAGGAATTTTAGTAGTTGGAAAAGATTTCAGGAAGATTTATAAATTGAAAAACTTTTACTATAAAGACCATGCTTTTCAGTAATTACAGAATGTCTTTATTGTCACCTAAATTTCATGGCACCTATAGATTTTAATAAAGAGAATACTTCCAGGAAGACTAGTTAAAAATAAAGATGGTATTTACTCATTCCAAATGTTGCTCATACTGTATCTATAAATGATTTCTTCAACTGATAATGCTTTTTTCCTCTTTGTTTTTTTCTAAGGAAAAACTGGTCTACTTCCTGGATTGTTCTTTCTAGTAGAAAAATTGAATTTTACAAAGAATCCAAACAACAGGCTCTGTCCAATACGGTAAATAATTCTCTATTTCTACTGTTAATCATCTTTTCAGAAATATCGTTGTACTAAAAGTTTGGTTTTGTCAGAAATCACACTAAAACTTCCAAGCTACCAACATCTGAAATCAGATGGAGAAAATGACTCAATAAACTTTTAATCAGATGAAGGGAAATAGAACTTAGTGTCTATTTTATTAAGTGGTGCATTTGGAGAATAATCACAAAATGAGATGAATGGTGAGCAGCTATATAGTAATGTGAAGGTAACACTTCAAATTAAGGTGCCATTTATAAATATGTTATTCTTATTTATGAAATGATCACTAAATGTAGCTACTTGCTCAAATAATGTATTATAAAGAATGTTATAAAATGCATTAGTAATAAATGCTTAATGGATGATACCAAGGGAAGCTGTTTTAAAGAATAAGACATAAATTGTATTAAACCATGTATGTGCATCTTTAACACATGAATTTAAGTTGTTATCTAGCATGCTATAAAGTACTTCAGACATTAATAAATAATAATAAACTATTCATAAATGGCACCTTAATGTAGGGTGTTACCAATGAGGAAACACTCTACGTTAACAAAGTGATTTTTTTCCTTAATCTAACTGTGACTTTCACTATATAAAGCTAACCTTTCTCCACATTTCTGTGATTCCATCTAATGGAGCAAATATAATTTCTGTATCCTGTAGTTATTACAAAGTGAAATTAGTAGGGTTTCTTCGTTATACCTGGAGGAGGGCCTCATACATGCCTGCAGAGATTTCACAGTGATAGCTAGCAAGTGGAGGCAATTTGTTGGGGCCAATTCAAGCTCACAACCTTGCTACCCGAGCCAAGAGACACTGTAAGATGTAGAAGACAGTGGACAGGGAACATAACTGACAGCCTCCTGTTTAGGAAGGACTTCATAGCCCACTGGCCTGATGGACAAGGAGAAGGGTCGCCTGGCAGGAGTAAACCACAATAAACTAATTTATATTTGGCAGGTAATAAAACGATGGCAAATTCTTTGCTCTCCAGCCACTGTTGTGTTTGCTATGTAATCCACTTTAAATAGGAAATAGAAAATCATTTGCTAGAAGATTTTTTTTTTTTAAAGAAGATTTTAGCAAGAACAAAAGGTAGCTTTTGGCTTGCTTCTGATAATTGCAATAGCCCTTATCCCCAGGTGGTGTGCTGATTTTGGAGTCTCAGTGTGGGCCAATCTGTAAACTAATTATGAATAAATTAAAAATATATCTCGGTTCTTTGTATTTTTAATTCAAACTGCCTGAGAAATTTGTTTTAGTATTTTGTTTTGTTTTTATTTTTGGCTACAGGAAGGTTGACATAATCTTTTTAAGAAAAATAAAGTATAGCCAGGCGTTGTGGCGGGCGCCTGTAGTCCCAGCTACTTGAGAGGCTGAGGCAAGAGAATCACTGAAGCCCAGGAGTTGGAGGTTGCTGTGAGCTGTGTGAGGCCACGGCACTCTACCGAGGGCCATAAAGTAAGACTCTGTCTCTACAAAAAAAAAAAAACTAAAATTAAAAAAAAAAAAAAAGAAAGAAAAATAAAGTACCCCTAAGGGCCAGGCACAAAACAACTCCCATCCACTTGCAGGTCCTTTGTCTTCCCTTTGAATAAGTTCTAAAGGGGAAGTCAGGAAGGAAGGAAAGTGGCTGGCCTTGCTGAGTTAGGCTGCTGAGAAGATGATCTTCATCCTGCTGAGTGAAAAGAATTCCACTGGGAGGAGAGTTTATGTGAATGTGTGGGATAATGGGAGAGATTAGATTCCATAGTAAAGCATTGGTTTATTTTTATTTTATTATTTTAATCTCTTCCTAACAGGAGATATAATTACCAGCTGTTTAATTTTATACAGGTGAAAGAAAACTCCCTTTTAGATTGGAGGCAAACCCTGCAAGTTAGTTTACTAATTGCATCCCTCTAGTTCAACCTTCAGAATTATTGTAAATTGACAATAGACTTGACTTATAGAGGAAATTGGTTAACGTTTTTTTGGCAGTCCATATTTATTACTTTTGGCCCTGTTTTCAATGCTTTGTACAGTTTCTCCAAAGCATTCATTGTCTTCAAAGTGAATTCAGGGCAGGAACTAACTGTTTTGTGGTAATGAGGAAGAGAATTACAGATTCGATTCATGTTTGTACTGCTGGAATTGTCCTGCTAGTCAACTTCTTGGATTCGTTTCTAACCAAGTATTAAAGGCCTAGTGGGATAGCCCACATTACCAGTTCTAGTCTCAAAGAAATGATAATGATGACTGCCAGGCCTTGATTAAAGATGCTGTGGTTTTATTTTGGATGGGATTTATGCCCAAGTTTCTGAATTTCTCTTGCAACCCTTTATGCATGTCCTGGTGTTGTTAATTGTGTTTCTGGGAAAGTCTGTCCTTTCCTCCAAGGGATTGATAGAAGTTGCCTGAGTGAGTTAGGAAGGTGATTTAAAAGAGTAAATGGCATTTTAATCTTTATACAAATGATCTTTGAATGTTAATGCTGTGGTGAAACAAAGCAGCAAAGTAGCTAGGGCAGAGTTTTGAAGTTGGACCTCAGGGATGTAATTCTAGTAGCTGACAAAGTTGCTCAATTCTTTGAACTTAAGACTCCTCACCTGTAAAATGAGAATGGTGACATTTGACAACAGAAAAAATAAGAGATTTAAGAGAAATTAATTAATAAAAATAAAAATACATAATGACTATAAAATAATTATGCTCTATTAATCATAATGTGGAAACAGCCTAAATGCCCACCAACCCAGGAATGGATTAACAAGCTGTGGTATATGTATACCAAGGAATACTATTCAGCCATTTAAAATAAAATGGAGACTTTATAGTCTTTGTATTAACCTGGATGGAAGTGGAACACATTATTCTTAGTAAAGCATCACAGAATGGAGAAGCGTGAATCCTATGTACTCAATTTTGATGTGAGGACAATTAATGACAATTAAGGACACGGTAGGGGTGGGGGAAGGGGAGAGCAGAGTGAGAAAGAAGGAGGGAGGGGTGGGGAAAGGAAGAGGAGAGAGAGGGAAGAAGGGAGGGGGTGGGGCCTTGGTGCATTCCACACCTTTTAGGGGCAAGACAGGATTGTAAGAGGGACTTTGCCTAACAAATGCAATCAGTGTAACCTGGTTTCTTATACCCTCAATGAATCCCCAATAATAAAATAATAATAATAATTATAAATGAATAAATAAATAAATATGTTGGCTGGGCTGGTGGCTCACACCTGTAATCCCAGCACTCTGGAAGCCTGAGCTCAGGAGTTCCAAACCAGCCTGAACCAGCAAGAGCTCATCTTTAAAAATAGCTGGGTGTTGTGGCAGGCATCTGTAGTCTTAGCTACTTGAGAGGCTGAGGCAAGAGAATCTCTTGAGCCCAAGAGTTTGAGGTTGCTTTGAGCTATGACGCCACAGCACTCTACTGAGGGTGACAAAGTGAAACTCTGTCTCAAAAAAAAAAAAATACGTAAGTAAATATATTCTATGGTACATGATATAGTATAATTAGAACATATTATTACCCTATATTAATTTTGCATTTGAACTGATTCAGATATTTATACAAGAGACATATTTAATTATGGAGACTACATAACGCACAGCCTCCAGAAATGAAAATGTATATCCATAAGCAGCATAAAATGTCATATGCGAGCACTAATACAGAAAATGAAGCCATCTATCCATCTGGGGCCCTAGATATAACTTCCTGCATGTCTATATGAAGTTTCCCAGAGCCCTTATTTTCTTCCCTTGGCTCTTACCCTTACTGTTTTCACATTTAATATAGCATATTACAAAATGATCCCACATTCCATGTTTGGCTCCCTTCTTTCTGAATGAAGTTCTTTTAGTTCATATCTGTCTTATTCTCTTAGAGCTTCTATAACAGAATACCAGCAACCAACTGGTTGTTTTATTTTTTTATTTATTTTTTTTTTTTGTAGAGACAGAGTCTCACTGTACCGCCCTCTGGTAGAGTGCCGTGGTGTCACACGGCTCACAGCAACCTCTAACTCTTGGGCTTACGTGATTCTCTTGCCTCAGCCTCCCGAGCAGCTGAGACTACAGGCGCCCGCCACAACGCCCGGCTATTTTTTTGTTGCAGTTTGGCCGGGGCTGGGTTTGAACCCGCCACCCTCGGCATATGGGGCCGGCGCCCTACTCACTGAGCCACAGGCGCCGCCCATCCAACTGGTTGTTTTAAATAGCAGACATTTATTTCTCATAGTACAGGCACCTAGCAAATCAGGTGTCTGATGAGGGACTGCTTCCTGGTTTCCATTTAGCCATCTTCTCACTGTATCCTCACTCTACAGTAGAAAGTGAGAGAGAAAACTTTTACGTCTGTTAATATTAGGTCACTAGTTTGATTCTTGAGGTCTTTATTTTTATGACCTAAGTATCTCCTAATGGGCTTACTTTTCAATGTTATCAAATTGGGGTTTAGAATTTCAACATATGAATTTTAGGGGAACACAAACATTCACTCTACAATACCCAAGTCACATTTTTATCCAAAGCAGCTTTCCCCTGAAATAACCACAGAATCACTTCACTGGTATGTGTAGATTAGAGAATTATAGGCTCTTATTCCTCAGTGGTCTATTATAAGAGCTAGCAGACGACCTCTTCTGGTTTTGTTTTTTTAGTAAGGACACTACATAGTAACCTGCCACCTACTATCATCACCATTTTATAACAGAAAGGACATTATAAAATACTCAATCCAAAATCTAGGAAGGATAAAAATCTCAGAATAAACACATCTCTTTCAAGACATGAAACTATACATCTATATACATAGTTTTATTTTGCCCACTTTATCTCAAATTAGGACAAACTTTATTCAGAGTTTGACTAGCCCTCCAGTGAGGAGGACTGCCAGTGTCCCTAGATATAGTTTTCCTGGATTATGAAGGAAAGGATAGTTTTCACATTCTCATAGATTTTCTTTTGTACATATACACATATACATATTCTGATCCATAACTTACTAAATTTTTTAAACAAATATTATAAAATAATGTAGAAATAATTTTTAGTAAAATGTATAAAATTCCTATGTAAATATAAACAGTTAATACTCAGTTACCTACATCAGCACCACCCACAACAAGATATAAACCCTCTCAACCTTCTAGAAGCCCCATTTCTATCATTGTCCCTTTGCCGTCATTACCACCTCTTCTTTTTCTCTGGAGTTAGGAAGATTATTTGCAATTTATTCCTTATTTTATTGTTTTTTTTAATATTTCTCCACCTATATCTATATCCCTTGAAATATTAATATAGTCTGTTTTTTAATTTATATAGATATAATTATAGTATTTATTTCTTCTTTTGCCATGTATGTCTGTCTTGCTTTTTCTGCCCTTTAATACTCCATCATTCCATGTTTTTCTCTGCTAGTTTGGGAGGGACATACTTTTTTCTCTTCTGTTAGTAGTTAGCCTAGGATTACAACACTGGTTCATATCAAAGACTAAAGTCAGTCAAATCCTTTACTTTCTTCCAAGATATTACTTCAGAATATTTTTAATTCATTTATCTCCCTCCTAATGTATTGCTGCCTAGCATTTTAATTTAACACCACTAGACATTATTCTCTTTTATACAGTAAAGGTAGGTTTATATTTGCTCAATGTTTACAGCATTCTTTGTTATTTATTTCTTCCTGAATCTTAATCTTGCATTTTAGAATTATTTTTCCTTCTGCTTGAAGTGTATTCTAAGAAATTCTTATATTTAGAGTCTTATGTTAGAAATGTATCTTAGTGTCTGCTTATTTGAAAAAAATCTCTATTTTTCCCTCATTTGGGAAATATATATTTTCTCTGGGTATAGAATTTTGAGTTGGCAGTCACTTCTTTCAGCTCATCAAAAAATATCATTCTACTGTTATCTGTCATCCATTATTGCAATCAAGAAGTCATCTGTTAACATAACTGCTATTCTCTCATTGCTCATAATATTTTTCTCATTATCTTTATTTTTCCACAGTTTTAGGATGATGCCTAGAGACGTCAATATCTTTTTACTTTTTTCTGCCTAGATTGTTATGCTTTCTGAAATTGTTTATTGATGTCATTAATATATTTTAGAAAATTTTCAAGCATTGTTTTTTAAAATGTATCCCCTTTTACATTCTCTTATTTCCTTCTAAGCTTCAAATTAAACCTACATTAAATGTTTCTTCAAATTTTTTATACCCTTCCTTGTCATATCTTTTTTCTTTTTTTTTTTTTTTCAGGTTTCTGGTGAATTTAATGCATGTGTCAAAAAAAATCAAAGGCAGGGGAAGGGTAAATAAAATTATAGTGAGGTCAGGGGAGGATGGCCATGGAGACACACAAAGAGGGGTGATAAATGGCAGAGTGGGGAGCTGGAACAAATGGATTGCTTTGGTGTCACATCAATCCAATCCATAGTCCTCTTCTGGGAAATTTTTGTCTTTTTGAGCTGCATTGCAAGTAATTTATCTTTATTTATCTTCCAGGTCATTATATCAGTCTCTTTTTGTGATATGCAGTATGGATTTGATTTTAATTCTTGCGATGTTTACTTTTAGACATTTGTTTCTTTGTTTGAACTTAGTATGTGATTGTTAATTGTTTCCTGCAAGCATTTTGAAGACTTTATTTTGTTAAAACTTGGAGACATAGTTGTTTTATAATTGATGTCTTGTGATACTAACATCTGAAATCTGTTTCAGTTGATTTTTGCTGGTTCTTACTAATGAGGCTTTGTTTCTTGTATGTCTGGTTATCTTTGTGTGCTGATCATTTTTATTCAACTATTATCATAGGAATTTCCCTGAGAAAGTATCCTTCTACAGAGTATTTTGCATTTTTTCTTAAGAAGCCTAGGACATTACCAGTAACTGATTACTTCAATCTAAGTTAATAGAATAAAATTTGTGGGTTATACCTACATAATAAGAAGGCTAGAGCTGTGCTACAACTTCTCAGGGACCATGTTGTTTTTCACTTCTCTCCTTCTTTTTTTTTCTTTCTTCCTAAACACTGTACTTCTACCAAGAAAGTCTTCTTTATATTCTTTGTATTCACTTGGGATTGGAGAAAGAGAAAAGCTTAATGTTTGGTGTCCATTTTTTTTAATGAAATCTCAGGCAGAACCTTGTTCCCTTATTCTGTTAGATTGATTGATCAAAGATAAAATGTGTAATATAAACAAATGACTATAGGAAAATGCACTTACGTTGCTTTGATGTTTGGTTTCTCTCACTGCATTCAGATTCCCATCCCCCACAAATATTTCCCCTAGCAGTTCCAACTATCTTTATATACTTTCAATTCTTTTAAGACAATTTTAAAAAGAAATATTTTATCCAGCATTTTTTTTTATTGTTTCCAGTGGGAGAGTTGATCCAGAAACATAGCTTCTCATTACAATCTACCTCACTTTAATTTAAGTATACATTTGGTTAATCAAGTTTGTGCTATTTATATAAGCCTTGGTGGGAAAAGACTTCATCAGAATATGTATTGAAATCCTACAATGAACAGCTTGCTCGTTAGGGCTACATATAAGGCATAGAGATATAGTCAAGATACAGTCTTTGCCTTATAAAATCTCTGCCAAAAAATAGGGTGAGATGAAATAAGAAACATAGTAGAGTTTTTCTTTCTTTCTTTCTTTCTTTTCTTTTTTTTTTTTTTAGTGAGCACTCACTTGTGAAAGATTTGAACTGGGACTTAGAGGATGGTTATAATTTCAATACATAAACATTTGTGGGCAAGGAATACAGGGCAAATTAAAAACATGAACAATGGCATAAGACGAAGAACCAGCAGAGTCTGTCCACTAAAAAAGAGAAAAGAATCCAGTAGAAACTCTGTAAGATGACCACCCAAGGGACTATAACAAACTGGTCAACATATTAAGGTGGTCAATATAAGGGACTAGATCTACCGAACTGATACGTATATATGTTGCATGCCTAGTCTATGAAAATTAGGTCAACTTGAGGTGGTCAGTGTAGGGACTTGGTCAACTATGGAGTTTCCACTTATTTTGTGTCATTGGAAGATAGGATAAGTGAAAAGGATTGAGAAGAGTGCTGTAGATTGTGATTTGCTACCTGGGACAATTCTGTGATAAGGTATGTCAGTATTCTCCAGATAACTTCTTCTTAGAATAATCTATCATGACTATTCTTTTAATAAACATGTATTGAACAGCTGTACAAGCCAGTGTTATGAGTCTTAAAAGAGCCAGACCTATAAGCTGGATCAAAGCAAGAGAGGAAACTGGTTAATTTCAGATCATAAAAGCTTCATCTCATTTAGTATAGGAGCAAAAACTTTTGCCTCAAAAACACCTAGATTATTATTTGTTTCATCTGGTAGTAGAGAAACACTAGAGGAACAGGAGCTGTCAGTTTAATTTATCTTCTCAGTCCTTGTATAATACACCTTGTATCTTTCAGATACACTTACCTATTTTAGTATCAGTGAAGCATTTCAATTGGCCCCAACACTTCTGATTCAACTTACCTTCTCAGTATTTTATATACTTCATGATTTTAGAACTTCTGCTTGATACGCAAGGGAGGCAACTGTAATGTGCATGGTATATGGAAAAGTTGTGTTCCTGGTTTAACAAAATCTATTGATGAAATGCCTCATGGAGAAGAAGCTCTGTAATTTATAGCATCCATTCATTTATTTATTCTAACAACAATTAACTCCTACCAGGTGTGATATAATGCTTTTTCCCCCTAGAGGCAATAAAGATTCCAGATGAATGACAAAGGATTCCTGTTCTCAAAATGCTTATAATATGGTAAAGGAGACAGAATTTTATATATATGTGTATAATTATATATGTATGTATATGTGTGTGTATATATGTTATATACATATGTATGTATATGTTATGTACCTATGTATATGTATATGTGTATATATATGTAGGTATTTTTTTATAATAAGCCATGACAAAAGTGATACAGAATTTCAGACAATATTTCATAAAACCATAGATTTAGCTATAGGTAGTCCTAATAATGGTTAGTCTATGTATCTTTCCATTTGTTCAAATATTATATCAAATATTACTGACATCTTCTATGTTTAAGTTACTATGCCAGATGTTCTGAAAGATACAAAAATGAATCAGAATGAAGCCCTATCCTTGACAGTCTAGAAACAAATAGAAAGTATGCTCATAAACTGAATAATTCTAGTGAAAAAATGAACATTGTAGTTGTTGTAAAATGACATGAACAGAGGCATGCGTTAGTTTTATGGTAACTGAGATGGGAGTGATTGCTTCCATCTGGAAAGGTTTTTAATTATATTCATAGAGAGAATGACATTTTAGGATGACTAGGATTTTGATGCAGTGATAGGAGAAAAAAGCTTTATGTAAAAATAAGTATTAGTAAACATTGAAAATTATGTCCTTAATTTAGGTTTACTTTACAGATATGTACCAATCTCTCGCCTTCCCCTCATTGCACTGTGTGCTAGTTACTGCTCTTGAAAACATTTTAGTAGAGCTTCTCTGATGTCTGGAGTGAATATTCCCCAGTATAGACTACTTTGTTTATCTTTTGCTAGATGCCTGGGAACAGTGTCAGTGAGCGATAGCTTCAAAACAAAGTTGAGCAACAGCACTGTAGAACAGTAAGTAGTCTAATTTTGCTAGAAAGTTTGTGTGGGACTGGTTTATGAAGAACCTTGATTGAGAGAAGAGATGATTGAATTCTCTAAGAAATATAGAGCTTTTTGTAGCTAATATGAAATCTCCTCATGTTAGGAGTGACTCAGTTTTCAGGGACATGTTTGGGAAATTAAGGTGTATTTTTTTCTATTTTTAATAAGAAACACATATAGAACTTGTTAAATTATCTGAGAGGCATGTTCTAAAATTTTATGCAGATTGACAAAAGCAATAAGGCCTGAGCTCTTATTGATAAAGAAAAGGGCAAAATGGCTAAGTTTATCATAATTTTGGTTTAATGCATTTAGTAAATCACAAAGTATCTTTTCACTGACAAAATATTTTTATTGTCTTATATGTCTTTGACCTTCATGGTCATTTCTAAAAAAGTTCTAGGCCATAGAGAATAAGCAGGGCAATTCATGCAAGGAGAATTGAAAATATCCGGTCCCAAGAACACAGGTATGTCACCTGTAAAGCAAACCTGAAAGCAGTTTTCTGTGACTCCAGAATATTTTTTCAGGGTTACACCCCACTATTACAGAATAAATCCATCTCGTAAAGTCTTTGCAGTTTGAGAATTTTTTCTTGTATCCACTGCCACCATCCATGGGACGAACTCAGTCTCATTGTTAGGTGGATGAGATCCACTGTTTCCACTATGTTCAATATTGCTCAGAAAACTTAGTATCACTTTTGACATACACTCAAAAGCATTAAACATGTTTTAGGGAATATTTTTTCTCTAAAATTATGTGGTTATAAAGTCAGTATATTAAAAAATTGTTTTTCATTTTACATTGCATTAATATGTACTTTTTACCAAAGGAAACAGCTGGCAAAGTTTCTTCTTTTTAAATTGCATATGTATGGAGTATAATGGGATGCTTTGATAAATGTATATATTGAGGAATAATTAAATCAAGGTAATTAACATATCCACCATTAACTTACCATTTTTTTGTGATGAGAACATTTAAAAATCTATTCTCTTAGCAAGTTTCAAGTATATGATATACTATTTTTAAGTATAGTTAGCACACTGTATGATAGATCTCCAGAACTTAATTCCTCTTATTTAATTGAAATTTTGTACACTTTGATCAAAATTTTCTCACACCCTTCCATCCCCAGATGCTAGAAACCACAATTTCACTCTCTACTCCTTCTATGAATTTGACTTTTTATGCTTCAGACTATACTATAAATCTATAGGGATCAAAACAGCATGGTACTGACACAAAAAATAGAGAGGTAGATGTATGGAAAAGTATTGAGAACCAAAATATGAACCCAGACACTTATTGTCATTTGATCTTTGATAAGCCTATCAAAAATATAATTTGGGGGAAAGATTTCCTATTTAACAAACGGTGCTGGGTAAATTGGCTGGCGACTTGTAGAACACTGAAACTGGACCCACACCTTTCACCTCTAACAAAAACTGACTCTCACTGGATAAAAGACTTAAACTTAAGACATGAAACTATAAAGATTCTCGGAGTGAGTGCAGGGGAAACACTTCAAGAAATTGGCCTGGGAGAATACTTTATGAAGAAAACCCCTGGGGCAACTGAAGCAACACCAAAAAATACACCACTGGGATCTGATCAAACTAAAAAAGCTTCTGCACTGCCAAGAACATGGTAACTAAAGCAAACAGACAGCCCTCAGAATGGGAAAAGATATTTTCAGGTTACGTTTCTGACAAAGATTTAATAACCAGAATCCCCAGAGAATTCAAACTTATTAATACGAAAAGAACAAATGATCCCATTTCATTGTGGACAAGAGACTTAAATAGAAGCTTCTCTGAAGAAGACAGGCACATGGTCTACAGACACATGAAAAAATGCTACTCATCTTTAATCATCAGAGAAAAGCAAATCAAAACAACTTTGAGACATCATCTAAGTCCAGTAAGAGTAGCCCACATAACAAAATCCCAAAATTACAGATATTGGTGTGGATTTGGAGAAAAGGGAATACTTCTTCACTGCTGGTGGAATGAAACCTAATATGTTCCTTTCAGAAGAAGTTTGGAGAACACTCAAGGATCTAAAAGTAGACCTGCCATTTGATCCCACAATTCCTCTATTAGGATATATTCCTCTATATATCCAAAAGACCAAAAATCACTTTGCAACAAAGATATTTGCACCAAATTATTCATTGCAGCTCAATTCATAATTGCCAAGTCATGGAAGAGGCCCAAGTACACATTAACCCATGAATGGATTAATAAATTGTGGTATATGTATACCATGGAATACTATGCAGCCTTAAAAAAGGATGGAGACTTTACCTCTTTTATGTTTACGTGTATGAAGCTGGAACATATCTTTCTTAGTAAAGTATCTCAAGAATAGAAGAAAAGGTATCCAATGTACTCAGTACCTTTATTAAACCAATTTATAATTAGTCACACTTCCTTATGAAAGATAAAACAACTATAGCCCTGGATGAAAGAGGGAAGAGGAAAAAGATGGGAGGAGATGGGAGAGGTTTGATAGAGGGTGGGTAAATGGGGGGAACACACCTATGAAGTGTATCGCAAGGGAACAAGTCAAATCTATCAAGTATAGAACACAAATGTCTTAACACGATAATTAAGTAAATGAGGTGAAAGCTATATTAGTTTGATGTAAGCATTCCAAATTATATAAAAAATGAACACATTGTACCCCAGAAATGCATAAATGTTTTCATGATGTATGTGTATATGTCTTAATAAAAAGAAAAATAAAGAAAGAAAAGAATTTCACTTTTTAAAAATTTTATTTCTAATGACAGAAAACTTTACGAAGGCTTTGAATAAACGGTTAACTTGTTCAAACCACTCATTCAGCCATAACCTCAAAAGCAAAAAAGGTGTAGTATAAAAAGCCTCATTAAAATAATCTGTTTGCTTTTTTAATATTGTTTACTTCCCATGTGAATAATGAACATAAGCATTAATTAAATAATGCAATGCATACAATACTCATCCACTGTAGTATAACTTTAACAACAAAACAAACTTATATATGGAAGTAAAATGATGTGATTTACCAAAAAGATGAAAATAGTTTCAATCAGAAAACTATTCATGAATTATTGAGTATTCTTCCTTGCAAAATGAATATAGAATGATTTTATCTTTGTAGAGTGAGTACTGAGCCTTATTCAGACCCCCGCTCAAGAATCTCATGAAAAATGGAGAGGCAAACAAGAGAGCTACCAAGTTTAGCCTAATGAAGGCATTTAAAATCTCTGTTTATATTTTAATTTTTATAATGGTAGTCCTCTTGCAAAGTGAGCATGGTTATCATTGGTGCAGCTTATTAGTATAGCCATATGTATTGCATCATCATATGGCCTCATCAAACATTTAATAATTAGGAAAACAGGTTACAGTCCAAAATCTAGAGAGTAGTGGATAGAGATGGAAATAAAGAAAGAAACAAAAGAAATTAAATTCTAGTGTTTTATTAATGTAAGCTTTGGAAAGAAAAAAAAGGAGATCAAGTGATCAATATTACTATAAATGAAGCCAGGTTCTCTAGTTATAATTTTCTCAAGATTTGGCCATTAACCATAATAAATTCTATATCTTATATAATTTTTAATAACCATAAAAATCCATGAAATTGATAGAATGCTTTATAAATGGATAATAGTTTACTGCCCCTCAATAAACCTCACCTTAGGCTCTCTCAGAAAACTATTTTAATTATAAAGCTTGCCTCTCTGTGGTTTATCTTTTTGGTCAGTGTAATGCATCTGTTTTGGAGCTTACATTTTTCTAAGATAAAATAAACTTTAATCCCAGAGTGTATTTCTTAATTTATGGACTATATGTACTTAGTCTTCCTTAAAAATTCCCTACTAAATTGAACTGCTCTGGGAAGCAGCATATCATATTAGGTAGGAACAGAGGCTTTCAAGTCAGACCACCTAGGCTAGGAATCCCAGGTTCACATATTTGCAGCTGTAATCTTGGTTGTCTCATTTGCAATATGAGGGTTAAAAGAGTACCTATCTCCTCGAGCTACTTGTGAGAAAATTGGAGTAATGTGCCTAGCACCTAGAAAACACAATAAATCGTAATTATATTTATTATTGCAGTTATTACTACATGAAGCAATGGAGTGTGGTGGGTAAGAGCAGAGGCAGATGAGAGAAGGGGAAAGAGAACCTGGGAAAAAGCCTAATGACCTTTAAAAGGCTTAAGCTAAGAGGTGTCCTATTGTTTCTGCTCAGATGCCAGTGGTGGGACTAAGTAATTGGTCACATTTTGATGCAAAAGGAGATAGTGAAGAAATGGAATCTCCAGCTGGTTTGCTGCTTGCAGTGACAGCTCTAGACCCCTGAAGAGAGAGCACAGCACACATTTTGGTGGAGAACTATCCGTCTCTGCAACAAGAGCAAAACTAGCTGTCTCAACCCTATTTTTTTTTTTTTTAAACAAACAATCACATAAACAAAGCTTTATGGGAGAGGTACTTGTACAAATCAAGGACACAGAGAATGAACTCAGAAAGAAATGAGGCTGGAAATGACAGGAAACAGTTCCTGGGATGTGTTTCCAGGACGGTGTCCACTCTGGCTGCTACTGTGCAGGGAGCCTCAGCAGACAGGTGCGCTGCTCAGCTGGAAAGGGAGCTGCAAAGGGACTGTGTAGGAAAAGCTTAAAACAATTTGTAGGCTGGGCGGCGCCTGTGGCTCAGTGAGTAGAGCGCCAGCCCCATATGCCAAGGGTGGCGGGTTCAAACCCGGCCCCGGCCAAACTGCAACAAAAAGAAAAAATAGCCGGGCGTTGTGGCGGGTGCCTGTAGTCCCAGCTACTCGGGAGGCTGAGGCAAGAGAATCGCGTAAGCTCAAGAGTTAGAGGTTGCTGTGAGCCGTGAGATGCCACGGCACTCTACCCAAGGGTGGTACAGTGAGACTCTGTCTCTACAAAAAAAAAGAAAACAATTTGTAGGAGGGAGGGAGCAGAAGGAGTGACAGAATTTATCTTCCACATTTTTTCCGATTTCTTCACCAACCAGAGTCTTCACTTGCCTGCTTCTTAAGGGCCCTGGCCTCACCCTCACCCAATGAGGGGCATCTGAGGTGGGTTCAGTGAACAACAGGAGAGACTCTGAGGAGGCACCTGAGACATCAGAAATATACCCAAGATAGTCACCTTGAGGAAATAAATTAGCCTTTTTGTGTAATGTAAATGTAAAACTGTATCAGCTTATAACAAAAATAGACTGAGTAGAAGCTATTATATTTATTATAACAAGATTTTAATTCAGAAATAAATGCTCATTTCTTGAAAAAGAGAGAATACTTTCTCTTCAAAAATAAACAAAAACACCCAACATTCTAGTACCCCAAATCACTAGCAAAGTTTTATTTTTCTGAAAATCTGGTTTGATTTGGGCATGTAATATACTGAGAAATTTCATTGAAGAAGCAGTTCCAGTTATTATTGACATCATTTATATTCATATACATAAAACTCACATCTTATAATCAAAGTATCATCTTCTATGGTGACAGGGGCCATACTTTAGACATTAATAAAATCAGGTATCCATTCAGCACTCTTTACTAAATCATTTGGCCCAAATGAGAATTTATGAGTGAGTTTTATCCTCCTCCATGAACAATTTTCCAGAATCAAAACCAGTTATGTGATAAAACTTAATCCCTCTAATCAGATTTTATATTTCACGTGTAAGAATGATAAGGACCATTTGAGTCTATATTCTGGAATAGCAATTAATCCAAAATAAAAAGATGGCAGCTAATAACCTGTTGCATAAACTCTGAGCTTTGTCCATTATTTTAAGCCACATCTAATAATAAGGGTGGAGGATGAATGACCAGAGGATTGTTGCCTACATACATGCCCAGTCTTCATCGTGGAAACTACCACCAAGCAAAATCTGACCTTTGATATTTTATTAGTACACATTAAAAGAAAATGGACCCCAAATATCCCATGAAAAATGGAAAACTTAATCTGAATCAGAGACAAAAAATATTAGAGAGAAAATAATCAGTTATTATTGGGAAATGATGAAGATGGACTAAGAGAATAATAAACATCAGAAGTGGATAAGACCCAGGATCAATTTTTAATAACTTCATATCACTCCAACAAAGAGGCTTTTATATTGTCCAAAAAGCAGTCACTCTTACATAATTCTATTTCAGTATTTTAAAAATCAGTCATTTCTATTTTAAGTTTACCCCCAGAAGAAATATATGTGCATTCTTCAATTTTTAAATTCATATTTAGTCAGTTTTTTAAAAGTTTATTTTTATAATGATGTACAATATGATCCATTGGCATCATGCAGTTTATTAACAGACTTTTTTCTTATGTTTTATAGCTGTAGAATCAGAAATACGTTTTCTATTAAAGGAGTGTTTAATTTCAGGCTTCTTGAATAAAATCTTGATCATCTTCCAAATAAATTCTACAACTTTTCTGAACTACTTATTCCAGTGCTTAACACTGAAATGCTGAAAATTTTCCCTTCTAATAATTCCTAGGCCTTTCTGCTGTAGCTTTGTGAATATGAACTACTGATCAGTACAATTTTTACACAGTCCTCTCTCTACTTGTCTCAATTTTCTCCTCTGAGGTTAAATGTATTTGTTGGTTTTAATCTTACTCAAATAAATTTACATTTATCTTTGATACTTATGAATCCACACCAAATCTTTATTTGCTTCAGTTCTTGCCTACAATCAGTATAAATGGAAACATTGTGCTTTAACTTCCTATGCATTTCCCACTTTGTAAATCTCATTCTGAGATGTATTATTTGTTTTTGTTAACATATTGGACTAACCCAGATATTTTTCATTATAATTCTCCATGCAGTTCATCAATTGTTTCAATAGTATCTGTTGAACACTTACTGTGGGCCACTTGGCTAGATTTTGAAAAAATAAATGTAAGACAAACCCAGTTATCTGACTGCATAGCTGGAGGGAAGAGTCAGCCCCCCAAATGGTTACAATGTGTGAATAACAGAGGGTTGCAAACGAGTATGTTTTGAAGTAGGAGAAAGGGAAAGGAGTGACTTGCCCAACAATAAGGAGAACCTGTGGAGACCTTCTTGGAGTTGCATTGTGAAAATGAGCAGGCAAGCAGGCTGGGTTGAAGAGGGAGATAAATGTATTCTGGGTGAAAAGAATGAATGCATGTTCACATCCCAAAAGTATATAATTGTGGAAATGTATTGTATTTGGTTGCTGCCATGGCTATAGCTAATGTGGACTAATGAGGAGAATAATTGGAAAAGGAATGAAAACAAGAAGGATGGGGAGGAGAGGATACAAAGCAGCCTGTATGTACCTCACTGATAGATTTGAACATTATCCTGTCAATAATATGCTTTCCAGGAAAATAATGTGAGGTTTGTAATTTAGGGGGGAAAAAAAGTCAAAAAAGTGAAGAATGAACTGAAAAGATTTTTATTGGTCACAAAGGCAAGAGCTAGAATAATTTAGGTGGGAGAAAATAAAAACTCAATTGAGGTTATGATCATGAGATGGAGAAGATGAAGCTAATTCTGGAATTGGGGCTGCTGTGCCTTTTGATTTTGGATGGCAAGAGAAAGGGGGAAGGGTTAAAAAATTTTCAGGTGAAATTATTAGTGATTATTTTTGAAGACAAGCCATAAAGAAAAGGGGCCAAGTCTGTGAACACAATGATTCCACTGAAGAGTCTGTGCTATCCTCTAGTGACAAAAGGCCTGAGAGAGGGACGGAGGGAGGGGGGTGGGGCCTTGGTGTGTGCCACACATTCTGGGGGCAAGACATGATTGCAAGAGGGACTTTACCTAACAAATTCAATCAGTGTAATCTGGCTTATTGTATCCTCAATGAATCCCCAACAATAAAAAAGAAAGAAAAAACAGTTCTGGCATGTGGAATAAGCTGTGGGCCAGAGTAACCCCCCGAGGAGTCAGCAAATGACAGGTGATGGTACAGGACTGGGAACATGACTGACACCCCCTGGAAGCAGTGAGCTGGGAGAGATAACAAGGGCCTAGAAGAATATGCCAGGGCTTACCAACAATTAGGAAGTGGGGAAAGGAAGAGAAGTCAGTGAAAGAAAAGAGAAGGAAGAGTATAAAAAGAGAAAGAATTTGGTCTCAAACTCATCAGCTCAGGTGATTCACCCGCCTCAGCCTCCCTGAGTGCTAGGATTACAGGCATGAGCCACCATGCCCTGCCCAAAGAGACATAAAAAGTGAAAGAATTTGGAAAGAAAATATGGTATTTTTACAGCTCAGGAACAAGAGGGTTTTAAGGAAAAAGGTCAACAGAAGCTAACGATACAGAGTTCAGAATACAGAGTTCAGGTAAGATGCTGATGGGAAAGAAGGGCACCAGATTGTTTTTTTGTTTGTTTGTTTGTTTTGTCAGATCTGAAAATGTCTTTTTTTTTTTTTAGAAAATGGATTCCAGGAAGGTTAAAAAGCAATACCAGAGAGTATAGATGCAGAATTCGATGTAGTCATTCAAAGCATTCAAGTAAGAATATGGCAATATAAACATCCAAAAAGCATCCCTTAGATGTTCAAAACAAAATGTTTAAGTCATTCCTAACTAATTTAAGCTTTATAGCATTTCCTAGACAGGAGAAAGTAAAACAGTTAACATTTGAAAAGTCCTGAAAGCTTTTTCCTTGGTTAATTAGACCGTTTGCCTTTGATCAAATTCCTTCTTTTTTAACATGAATAAAAAGTATTACAAAGGTCCACGGTTAAAACAGACAACATGTTGCAAATTAATTCTAGTATAATGTATTCCAACAAAGCTTAGAAAATAAAGATGTTGAGGTGGCTTTGGACTAAGTTTAATAGTCATCTCCTCTGCTGACAACTTCTTTGCATGTTGGACGCAACAGTATGGTATGTTCAAACTGTGCTGTACATGATCCTTTAATGTCACATAATGGTGGATATGGATCTACAATGCCCGAGTCACACAGATTCTTCAGAGCCATTAAATATTTACTTTCTCCTAAGCAATCAAGCCATCTGCGGCAGAAGGCAAGGGTGCCGAAGCCTTATCGGCACATGTCCAACATCAAAAATTTTCACGTAATGTGAACGTTCCATGTCATCATGAACAACACCTTTTCCTGTACTACCAAAGGGTTCAATTGCATACACTTCTCCTTCTTCCATTCTTGTTGCCTCTCCTTTCACCATGGGCACTGTTTTCCCAGCATGTATTCTATACTGCCCAATTGAATGTCCATTCAGATTACGGATTGGTTTCACTTGTTATGTCTTCCCATCTATTTCAACTTCATAGGATTCCATAACTTCTTAGATGGCCTCCCCAACGTCTATGATGTTCACATAGACGAACATCAATTCCAGCACACTTTATTGCAGTATTACTAGCATCCTTTACAGTTTTTAATAATGTATCATATTTGGGATTAAAAGTGACAGTAAAAGCACAGTCAATAATCCTACCACTTATGCATGTTCCAAAATCTATCTTACAGATGTCATTATACTGTAATACTGTTGTGTCACCAGCATTGGGAGTATAATGGGCAGCACAATTATTGAGAGAACACCCAGTAGGAAATGCCAGGCCTGCATTTAATCCATTCTCTTTTATCAATTTGCATAAACAGTCTTCTAACTTTTCACAGATTTCTATCATTGTCATCCCAGGCTGGATCCAGCTCTTAACATATTTTCTAACTTGTCGATGTGCTTCTGCAGCTTCTCGAAAATCATTCCAAATCTCTTCACTGGCCTGATCTAAGGCTTTCTTTTCTTCACTTGTAGTTCTCCAAGCAGCTGTTTGCCCATCTTGTGTGGGTGGATATTCTCACTCTTGTCCTTTGGGAAATACACCATTGGGATACAGGTCACATATTGGAACTGAGGAAGGGTCTGTTTGAACTTTTGATCTCTTCTTCTTCCTTCCTTCCTTCCTTCCTTCCTTTTCTTCTTCTTCCTCTTCTTCCTCTTCTTCCTCTTCTTCCTCTTCTTCCTCTTCTTCCTCTTCTTCCTCTTCTTCCTCTTCTTCCTCTTCTTCCTCTTCTTCCTCTTCTTCTTCTTCTTCTTCTTCTTCTTCTTCTTCTTCTTCTTCTTCTTCTTCTTCTTCTTCTTCTTCTTCTTCTTCTTCTTCTTCTTCTTCTTCTTCTTCTTCTTCTTCTTCTTCTTCTTCTTTCCAGTTGCTCCATCTCCATCTTCATTATCATCATCTCTTTCTTTTTTTCTTCCAATGCTTGTTTTTCCAATTTCTTGCTACCTCATCCACTGAGGCTCCTGATTCTTTATCAGGTTCTTGTTGCCCTACTGCAGCAGCCCCTTTACTCTTCTTCTTCTTCCATCTTTTTTTCTTGGCTGTTTCTTCAGCCATAGAGGCAGCTTCCTCCTCCCTGTCATCTGCATCCAAGTCACCATTCATGTGGCTCCCAAGGCCGCTTCCTCCTCCACACCCGCCATGTTGCCTGAGAGAGTGTGAGGGAATGAGAGCAGCACCAGATTGTGTTGATCTGAATGGTCAAGACCTTTTAGAAAAGTCAGATGTCAGTGGTTAGGAGAGAATGGAACATGATCAGACAGAATGTGAATGCAAAACAAGGAAGAATCTGGCAATAATGAAAGGGAAATAGGTAAGACCAAGAAAAAGTCAGGTTGTGGAGCTGATGCTTGCTTTTCCTTTTTTTTTTTTTTTTGTACAAAGAATTGAGTTGAGCATAGTTACAAGCTAAATGATATAATCCATTTGAGAGTAGGAGAAAGGGACAGCTCAGAAAATAAGACACAAGATTGGATAAAATTAGGAACTAGAGAGGTATAAGCTTTGAGCTCCCTTTGGGGCAAGACAGGGCATGCCTTGTGGGTCATTTATGGACCATGTGGCACTGATGGGCCAGGTAATGTTGATACTGGTAGCAGCAACTTGTCATATCCAGGCAAGCAAGTTCATTAGGTAAGAGTCATAGATCCAGGCCTGGAATTTGGAAGCCAGAGGGAAAGTGAGAAATGTTGACACTTATAGAGAAAAAGTAAAATATGTGAATACTTGTTCTTGGACCTAAAAAAGGCATTGATTTTTAGGTAAATAAACTAGTAGGAGGAAGATAGAGGTATGGTGGGGAGGCCATGTATTCTGTTGTGATCAAGGACTTGGAACTTGGAGTCAGATAAAAGTGAGTTCATATCTCAGGTGGGGCACATCCTGAGTGTGTGATCTTACATAAGACACCTGGTCACTACCTGTTTGAGATTGTTCATGTGTAAGTTGAAGGCAATAGTAATATTTTTATCAGATTATTTTAAGGGATAAATGAGATATCAATATAAAGTGTTCATAGAGCAAGATAGGAAGCTGTCATTAAAGTTTATATATTTTTTTATTTTAATTATACAAACTAAATATGAAAAGTGTGAAAATTTGCGAATTTTCCAGCACAAAAACTCCATGATGTCTGTGAAGTAGGAGTAAATCACTGGATGGGGCAGACTAATGAGGCCCAAAGCTTTGGAAAAGAGGTGTCATGAGGAAGAAGAGAAAGGGACCAGAAACACATCAAAAGTTTACCCAGCAAAGTCAAAGACCCAGCCGAAGGAGGTCTTGTTAGTCCAGTATTCAGTGGCATGAGAAAGATCACAGAGGGACAAGCAGATGACAAGGGTATCAGTGGAGGGAGTTGCTGACTGTTGAATCAGGGACCACTGCTGGTCACAAAAGAAGTGCACTCAAGAGGGGCTTGAGAGGCTGGGAGACTGCACAAAAGTGGACGATTTCAATAACTTCAGAATCACACATGACAACAGAGTGGCAGTGAGGAAAGCTCTGGAAGTGGGATTTTGGAGTGAGAAGCAGCACGAAGACTTCTGAAGTGGAGAGGAGGTGAAGGGATGAGATCAGGAGGAATGGAAGAGACAGGGCGATGTGGAGAAGGTGCTCAGGTGGATGATACCATGAGATTATTGAGAGAGTTCCGAGGGCAAGAAACCTGAGCCAGCTGCCATGTGATTTAGTCCATGATGCTGACAAGAACATTTTCGAGACTGACATCACTAGAGTATGGTAAGACTGTGGAAAGCTTAGAATGCTTTTTACCCACAGGTTTCCTCTGTATCCTATGGAGTCTATAGGTAATATTACAGATACTGAGGCTAATATGGGATCCATAAAGAAGAGCCAATATTTTCCTTTAACCTGGAGGCCCAGTGCCCAGCAAAGTGACTCCCACATTGATACACAGCAGGTGTACAATAATTGCTCAGTGAATGATCCGTGACATCCCACATTCTATCTAAATATGAGTCCATTAAACCGTTTGTCACTTCTAAATCGCAAACCAAAGACTTCATACCCATTGGGAAAAAAATACAAATCTTAATTTTTGTAAAATTGGAATTTTAAGATACCCAAGTCTCCCTTCCAAATCACAAATGATAGTTGCATTTTGGTATTTTTCCTTCATTCATTAATTCAGCAAATACTCATTGAACAACAACTATGGGCCAGGCAATCTTCCACACATCGTGAAAAACAGTGGAGGGAAAGGCAAACAAGGCCCGAGCTCAGGGAGCTTAATTTAAATGGAGGGGGGGTAGGACACAGATGGTCAGCATATAAAAATATATATGTTAATTTCTGTCGGGAGGAGGGCTGCAGCGAAATTAAAATAAGTAATGAGCCAGAGAGTAACCAGGAGCGCTGAAGCACAACTCTTTATACAAGACAATCAGAAAACACCTCTAACAAGGTGACATTTAACTGGGACCTAATGGATAAGAGGGAACTGGCCATGTGAAGATCAGGAAATATTCTAGGCAAAAAGGTAGGGCAAAGGACCTACTGCGAGATCAAGTTTAACAGAAAAGGACAAAAGCAAGATCACTATGCCTGTCCTAGAGTCTGTGTGCAAGCCATAACTTTCCCCAAATTCAGACATGTTTAAGCATGAGTCTGAGCACAGCGTATAGGCAAATTTCAAGCCCTGCGTAGTGGTGAAGAATAAGCTCTGAGCGACACTGCCGGCATCTAAATCCTGGCCCCTCAATTTCTAGCTCTGTTATCTTGAGGAAATTTAACGAATCATTTGACACACTTTCTTACCTGAAATATGGTAATAATAAGAATACCTACTTTATAAAGCTGCTGTAAGATTTAAATGTATTATTAATAATAGTTGTAAAGAACTTAAGGAAGGGTTTGACCCATAAAAAGTGCTTGTTATATAAAATATATTATATATATAATACTACATATAAGACTGTATTATATAGAAAAGATAATCCCTTTGTTATTATTAGTGATTATTTTTGTTGGTTCTGAGTATCACCTAATTTAATTAACTCTATAGGAAGGATGTCGTTTTTAATTTTCCTGCATCACAAATCACCTAACAATGAACACCATAATCATACTTTGAGATTTTCCACAATAGTAATCGCCTGGCTGGCAAAGTGTGGGTAAATCATTAAACACTTTCATGGATCAAAATATGAGGTATTTAAAGGTGATGGCAAATCTTGAGGAATTTCTTATGAAGTCACTATTAAATAAAAAGGGAAAGGCAGGTATATTATAACTTTTATCCTGTCAACTGAATTTATCCTGCAGGAAACTTATGCTTGGCTTGTACAATGTTTTGAACAAAAATTATACAGTTGTCCCCCCCAAAAGCCCTCACAACTTATTTTTTAAAATTCCAGAGATGTGGCTTCAGACAAATAGTATTTCTATTAAGCTCATAGAATTAGACAAAATAGTTATGAGGCAACATATGTGACAGATAATATCTTTCAATATTTTTACCATTATATTATTATTTTATGTATTATGCTCATGTTCATGTTGAAAACATTGCCCAAAAAACTATTATAGGCTATGTATATTAAAACTGATAAAGTAATGGTTTTTCTTTAATAAATTTTAGTTACTAAAAATGTTTAATAATTGGAGTTATGAAAATTTAAAATTATATGTGTGACTCACTTGTATCAAATGAAAATAAGAAGCAGCAAATATAAATGATATTCCTATAAATTTATTATTATGAATTATCAAAATAAAAACAAATTTTAACTAACATCTACACTGTAACTGGGTAATGATAAAGAAACTATACATTATAATCTATTTAGTATATATTACATTTATTAAATAAAATTATACATATACTTACACGTATAATCTTAATATCTAAATTGTGAATTTCCAGAAGGCATAGTTGGTACAATAAATACAGTATTTACTGAGTTTGTTAATATAGGAAACACAAACCTAAAAGGAGTCTTTGAGATTAATTAATCTGCCTGCTCACTTCTCAGATGATGTATGTAACAAGGCTCTAAATAACGTTTCTAAAGTCACAAAACTAAAAATTAACAATTTTTCGCATTATAGTATGATTTATTAATTTTTCTTTTCCTTTAAAGTCTAATAATTTGTGACTTACAATGGTTTTATGTTATCAATTGAATAGCAATATTCCACATTATTGAGTAGCAGATTTTAAACTTTTTTTAATAATTACTAAAAACACTATTTCAAAATGTCAACATTTTAAATATTAATTTTTTCTATTATCTATAATGAGTGATATAATTTAAAAAATAGACTTCTAATTTTATATGGTAAAAATTATAAAGTCTCAAGCAGCGCCTGTGGCTCAAAGGAGTAGGGCGCCGGCCCCATATACCAGAGGTGGTGGGTTCAAACCCAGCCCTGGCCACAAAAACGGCAAAAAAAAAAAAAAAAAAAATTATAAAGTCTCAAATGAAAAATTCCTTCAAATTAGGTTTCCAGGAGATTGGAGCAAGGCTTTATATTATAACTATGTATAGCTACTAACTCAATAAAACCTATTTTCTTTGAAATGTATCTACAATGTTATATGCTTTTTAATCTTATTTCATTTTGGTTTACAGAAAACTGGGCACAAAGCAGAAAGTGGATTTGTATGGGGCACATATAGAATGGGCCAAGGAAAAATCAAGCAGAAAGAATGTCTTTCAGGTAAGAATGCTACATATATTCAGTTTATTCCTATTTCCTCTAAATCAGAGCTTTCTTGAGTAATCAAAGTAAGATTACCTTCTTGTGATGTGTTCATGTGCAAGAACTAGTTTTCTGAAGGTTATTACGAAAAATTGACTTGTTGAATCTTGTGTTTGGTTTGTTGTTTTCCCCTGATGATTAGTTGCTATCTGAACACAAAATATCTGTCATGCATGAATTAGTTTTACACACAGATCATTGAATTTTGTGCTGTCTTTTATGGTTTGGGGTTTAATTGTGTTGGAGTTTGAAAATGCTTAACAAATACTTTTAATATAGAATTTTAAGATACACAGAAACTAAGAGTCACTAATGATAAGCTACTGTTGTTCATAGACACTCCTGCCTTTTAGTCATGCTCCGGCTGCGAGGAGGCCCCGGCTCGCGGAGGGCGGGGGGGGCGGCGGCGGGAGCCGCGGTTCACGCACAGCGGGGCAGCGGGAGCAGCCCGGCACGCACGGCGCCGGCGGCGCCGGGAGCGGGAGCGGAGCCGGCCACGCACGGCGGCTATGGCGGCGGTGGATGGACCAGAGCTGATTCTATGCGGCGCTTGGAGGGGTTGTGTCTGCGGCGGCGGCGCGGGGCCCTGCCGGAGAGCGGAGCGGGGACAAGATGAAGTACCAGAAATACCTGACGGTGCTGCAGACGGCCATTGGCGTCACCCCCTCCAACCGCGGCAGCCTCCTGCCGCTCAAGAGGAAGCTGTGGTGAGGGAGGGCACCGCCGCGGGAGGCGCGCGGGCGGGTCGCGGGGGCCGCGGGGTGGGGGGGCGCCGGCCGGGGTCGCGGGGGCTCCGGGGCGGGGCGGGACAGGGGCACGCCGGCCGGGGTCGCTGGGGCTACAGGGTGGGGGCCAGGACGGGGTCGTAGCCGGGGCGGGAGCCGCTGGGGGGCGTGGGCCGGACCTGGACCTGGCCCGATCGTGCAGGCGGGAGGCCGTGGCCTGGCCCGACGGCGTGCGGCGCAGCAGCCATTTCCGAGCCCCTCGGCTGGGCGCCGTCGCGTGTGGATCCCGAGGCAGGTGACACCGAGAGCGGCCGGAGGCTCTGGGCGGCCGCACCCGGACACCGGCCTCCGCACAGTTGTCCTTTAAGCTTCATTCCAGCGAGCTCTGGTTCAGAATTTCCAGCCAGGCGGCCTTGCAGACAGCGAACAGTTTATCATCGCTGGATGCGCTTTCTATTATTTCTAGAAAGTCATTTGCTGCTGCTGATGTTGAGTACGTAAGTCAAGATTGGGCTGTTCCAAGGGCAAAGGGAGTAAGTTGCAAGATTACAATTGCATTGTCAGAGACTGTGTTTTATTTGCACGCGTTTTGGTTCCTGCTACCTGGAAGCTGTTAATGAGGTAATGGGAAGAGAACATCCTTAAAGAAAAACGCTGGAAGTTATTAGTGTACATTGCTGATTATCTATAGGCGTATATATTGCATGCCATTAGCATTTATATATGCCATCTGGAATCCCAGTGGCCACCCAGGCATTCCACTGGCTTGATTTAGGCTTAAGACTCTTTCAAAAAAATAAGTAAAGGAAAGCTGACTTCAGAAAAAAAGGTGTCAGTAATACAGGATAGTAGGTGATGATTTTAATTTTAAAATCAGTAGTCAGTGTGTAGCTCATGAAGGTTTTATTGAATTTAATTGAACGTGGGCTAGTGTAAAACTAGGGTTGTAGAGCAAAGAGGTGCATTTCTTTTCTTTTTTCTTTCTTTTTTTTGAGACAGAGTCTCACTTTCTTGCCCCCAGTAGAGTGCTGTGGCATCGTAAGTTCACAGCAACCTCAAACTCTTCGGCTCAAGTGTTGTTCTTGACTCAGCCTCCAGAATAGCTGGGACTGCAGGTATCTGGCACAGCACCTGGCTGGTTTTTAGAGATGGGGTCTCTCACTTGCTCAGGCTCATCTCAAACTCTTGAGCTCCCAAGCAGTCCACCCACCTCAGCCTCCTAGAGTGCTGGGATTATAGGCATGAGCTACTGCACCTGGCCTGCCACATGCTTCTTATCATTTGACCTCTTAGCTTCATTTCAGAGACCTGGTCAAAACTTTAAAATTGCCTAAATGACTTTGTGGGAGCTCAGTGGGTAGCATTAGAAAAAACATAGATCATAGCCTGGTTAAATTCTTAAGACAAGGTACTCTTGCAGAGTCTGTGTGCAGGGTGAGTCCAGAGCTGATACCCCCCTGGTGTGTACCAGTACAACTCTCCTGGTGACCAAAAGTTTTTATGATGATCCTGGTAAGGAGGGGTGGGTTCATTCTTCTAGTTATATTTGTGATCTTTTTTTCTGTTTTATTTTGTCTTTGGATTTGGTATTACGTTGAATTAACTCTAACAAATTCTTTGCTGTCAGACATTTATAAAATTTGGTGGATACAAATTCCTACTGTCTTTCTCACTTGAGGCAGGAGGATCATGTGAGCCCAAGAGTTCAAGACCAGCCTGGGAGCTTTTAAATTTGGAAAAAAGAGAAAATAGCAGTGCATTTTTAAGTCAGGTGAGAGAAAAACTTATGAAAAATACAAGATAGATTTATTTATCAAAAAAATTATGTTTGCAGTAACTTCCTAAAATTTGGTTACACCTACCAGCACTTCGAAATAAAGTGAGAGAGAAGAAATAAGGAGAAAAGTTGACTCATATATTGTTATGACTGTATTTTTCCTTCTCCTGTACCCTCTTTTGAATAAAGTTCATTGTTTTCAGGGAAGCTTTTGCCCTGCAGGGGCACCCAGGTAGGCATTCGTATACACTGTTGATGAAGGTACAGATTTGTACAGCCTTTTTGAAAGGCAGTAATATTTAGAAAGCGCCTCCCTCTGACCCTGCATTTCTACTTCTAGGAATCTTTCCTAAGTAAATATTACATTTGTGCCCAAAGATGTCAAGGATGTTTGTTGCTTTGTGGTCTTATAGCAAACATTTGAAAATGAACTAAATGTCCCTCAGTGGGGGAAAGGTTAAGTAACTTGTGTTACATCTACAGTATATTATGGAGTACTATTTAGCCATTAAACAGAGTGAGATAGTTCTGTAGGGGTTATTATGCAAAGAGCTTCAAAGTCTATTATTAAGTGAAAAAAATAAGGTGTAGAAAACATGAACAGTGTGGTCACCTTACTACAGAAATTTAAAAGGAAATAAATACAGGCATAGGTAAGAATAGGCATCTGTCTGGGAGGTTGTGCAGGACGACCTGTCAGTAGTGGTTGATTTTGCAAAAGGGAGGGAGGTTTGAGATGAGGGAGAAGGTGGCAACTTTAACTTTCCATTTCTGTATCTTTCTATACTCTTCAAATGTTTTAACTTGTGGAAGTTTTACTTTTATTCTAAACTGTAGCCACACCTAAACTAGTCTGTTTTATGGTATTTATTCTGTCTTATTAATGTAGAAATCATTTATTTTGTTACCAGTCCATTTTGTGTGTCTTTTTAAGCCATTAGAGACCTCTGTTATACCTTTCAGACAACATTTTATTTCTTTTTTATTTTTTTTATTGTTGGGGATTCATTGAGGATACAAGAAACCAGGTTGCACTGATTGCATTTGTTAGGTAAAGTCCCTCTTACAATCCTGTCTTGCCCCCAAGAGGTGTGGCACACACCAAGACCCCACCCCCTCCCTCCTTCCCTCTTTCTGCTCTTCCTTTCCCCACCACTCCCCCCTTCTCTCTCTCCTCTGCCCTTCCCCCACACCCACCATGTCATTAATTGTCATTAATTGTCCTCATATCAAAATTGAGTACATAGGATTCATACTTCTCTATTCTTGTGATGCTTTGCTAAGAATAATGTGTTCCACTTCCATCCAGGTTACTATAAAGGATGTAAAGTCTCCATCTTTTTAAATGGCTGCATAGTATTCCATGGTGTATATATACCAGAGCTTGTTAATCCATTCCTGGGTTGGGGGAATTTAGGCTGTTTCTACATTTTGGTGATTGTAAATTGAGCTGCAATAAACAGTCTAGTGCAAGTGTCTTTATGATAAAAGGATTTTTTTCCTTCTGGGTAGATGCCCAGTAATGGGATTGCAGGATCAAATGGGAGGTCTAGGTTGAGTGCTTTGAGGTTTCTCCATACGTCCTTCCAAAAAGGTTGTATTAGTTTGCAGTCCCACCAGCAGTGTAAAAGTGTTCCCTTCTCTCCACATCCACGCCAGCATCAGCAGTTTTGAGATTTTGTGATGTGGACCATTCTTGCTGGGGTTAGATGATATCTCAGGGTGGTTTTTATTTGCATTTCTCTAATATATAGGGATGATGAACAGTTTTTCATATGTTAGCCATTCGTCTGTCTTCTTTAGAGAAGGTTCTATGTTTGTCTCTTGCCCATTGATACATGGTATTGTTGGCTTTTTTCATGTGGATTAATTTGAGTTCTCTATAGATCCTAGTTATCAAGCTTTTGTCTGATTCAAAATATGCAAATATCCTTTCCTATTGTGTAGTTTGTCTATTTGCTTTGCTTGTTGTCTCCTTAGGTGTACAGAAGCTTTTCAGTTTAATGAAGTCCCATTGTTCATTTTTGTTGTTGCAGTTGCCACAGAAGTCTTCTTCATGAAGTCTTTCCCCAGGCCCGTATCTTCCAGTGTTTTTCTTATGCTTTCTTTGAGGATTTTTATCATTTCATGCCTTAAATTTAAGTCTTTTATCCATCTTGAATCAATTTTTGTGAATAGAGAAAGGTACGGATCCAGTTTCAGTTTTTTACATGTGGATATCCAGTTCTCCCAGCATCATTTATTGAATAGGGAGTCTTTCCCCCAAGGTATGTTCTTATTTGGGTTATCTAAGATTAGGTAGTTATAAGATGTTAGTTTCATTTCCTGATTTTCTATTTGATTCCAAATGTCTATGTCTCTATTTTTGTGCCAGTACCATGCTGTCTTGACCACTATGGCTTTGTAGTACCGCCTAAAATTTGGTATGGTGATGCCCCTGGCTTTGTTTTTATTACTAAGAACTGCCTTAGCTATATGGGAATTTTTCTGGTTCCATACAAAACACAGAATCCTGTTTTCCAAGTCTTGAAAGTATGATGTTGGTACTTTAATAGGGATGGTGTTGAATCGGTAGATTGCTTTGGGAAGTATAGACATTTTAACCATGTTGATTCTTCCCAGCCATGAGCATGGTATGTTCTTCCATTCGTTAATATCCTCTGCTATTTCCTTTCTTAGGGTTTCATAATTTTCTTTATAGAGGTCCTTCACCTCCTTTATTAGGTATATTCCTAGGTATTTCATTTTTCTTTGAACAGACAACATTTTAAATATAAAAAATTAGGTAAGTCACCAAAGTTGATCAATATTTGAACATAGATTGACAAAGAGGAAACATAAAATAAGGAAACTGACTTTCATAAACCACAGAAATTACTGTTATTACTTTAGAAACTTTATCATTTTTTTTTTTTTTGCTGTTTTTTTTGGCCAGGGTCGGGTTTGAACCCGCCACCTCCGGCATATGGGACCAGCGCCCTACTCCTTTGAGCCACAGGCACCGCCCCAACTTTATTATTTCTAAGACAGTAGCTGTTATCCTGCAGGTACTCAGGGCATCCTCTTGCTAGCTAGTTTACTCTAAGGCTGCCGCCAGACTGACTTAGAAATGAGCACAGGCTGGTCTTGAGTGTGTGTCTGCGCTCATGTGCATGTATCCCAGTGTGTGCTCTACAAATGACTAATAGCTTATTTGTTGTTTCTTCTTACCTGTGTTTTCTTGATTTCATAATTATTCTGAATTGTTTTGTTTTGTTTCATTTTCTTTTTTTGGAGACAGGGTCTCATTCATTTGCCCTGGGGTTGAGTGTCATGGTATCACAGCTCTCAGCAACCTCATACTTCAGGGCTCAAGCCATCCCTCTGCCTCAGCCTCCTGAGTAGCTGGGACTACGGATGCCCACCACAACTTCTGGCTAGTCTTTGTATTTTCAGTAAAGACAGTCTCACTCTTGCTCAGGCTGATCTTGAACTTCTGAGCTCAAGCAATCCACCCACCTCGGCCTCCCAGAGTGCTGGAATTATAGGCATGAACCACCATACCCAGCCTAGTGTTGACTGTTACCTTCAAATTTGTAAGAGTTATTTTCGTGCTTAACAAAAGCAAGCTGAACAGTATCAGGGATGTACACCATAATTAAGCTGACTAGTGCCGGGTGCCAGGCTCCAGACTGAGTGCTGGGAAAGTAACCGCCCGGGGGAAGCAGACGCCCCTAAGTTACTTGGAAACTTCAGCCTCCTCTTAATTGCTGCTTTGATGGTTGCAGAGTTGACTTTTAATGAATCTTACTGTTGGAGTATTTGAAGTCTGTTAAGCTTTCTAAACTAGACAGCTGCTAAGAAATACTTAGTAAGGGTGTCTGGTAGAATTAGCTCTATTGTAGTTCTTCACCTTTTGGTTGAAAAAAAGGAGCGTGACATTTTCAAAGCTATCCTCAAGTAAATGTTCGCCTATAATCCTCCCTTCTTAAGAATTTTTTCCCCTTCTTGCAGGGTAACGCCATCCTCTGAAAATCCTAATGGTGCTACTTCTAGTGTCAGACAAGGAAAACCCTCTTTAAGACGAATTAAGGGAAGACTACACAGAAGCAAAAGTCTGGATAGCTTCGATTTCTGTGAGCTCACTGTAAGTGGACTGGCTGATGCTTTCCTCATTTTTCAGATAGTATGAAAATTTTTATTTTACCTTTCTATTTTCATAAAAACGTAACGAGCTTATTTTGTGGTAAGCATTTTTTGTTTTAAAAATTGTTTATTCAACAGGTTACCGACCAGAATGTTTTCTTAACTAGTATGAGTGTGTTACATTTATAATACATGGTTCATAATGATGATTCTGATGCAAAGATGAAGATAGGGAAATGCTCTGAACTCTACAAGAAAAACTGAACTGAGTTCTACAAAGTATTAATAATATAAATTTCTTAGAAAGTCTCAAATCCACATGTTAATATAAGTGGGTACTTAAGGATCTGATTAACTCCAAACATCCAACTTCCTGGTAGTGCCAGATGATAATTACTCTAATTAGGACAGGTCCCAGTTCAGTCAACAATGGTGCTTTCTTTCTATTCTAAGTGATTAACATTTATGGTCGTATTTTTTTCATGCCAAGTTACAGGTTTTCATATGGGTATATGGTAAATTTGTGCATGTTTTTAGAATAACACACTTTCAGGCCTCACTTGAATAAAAAAGCTATTGTAATGCCATAAAGGAAGTACTAGAATTTCCTTTTCTGTGAAAAAGTTTTATTTGGGCCGGGTGCAGTGGCTTACGCCTGTAATCCTAGCACTCTGGGAGGCCAAAGCAGGTGGATTGCCTGAGCTCCCAGGTTCGACACCAGCCTGAGCCACAGTGAGACCACTGTCTCTAAAAATAGCCAGGTGTTTTGGCTATAGTCCCAGCTCTTGGGAGGCTGAGGTAAGAGAATCGCTTGAGCCCAAGAGTTTGAGGTTGCTGTGAGCTATGGCTCCACGACACTCCACCAAGGGCAACAAAGTGAAACTCTGTCTCAAAAAAAGAAAAAGTTTTATTCAAATTTATGTATCATAGGGTTCAATGGCAGATTAACGAATGTTTAGGATGCCTGGTAGACTAGATGTGTGTCTTTCTTCCCTTTGAGTTCTGAAAAATTCTCAATTATAAACTTACCACTGACCATTGTTGTTTTAAAAAATGGTATTGAAGTATGAAACAAAATCCTGTCATTTACATCTCTTACCTATAATTAATGAAAATAAAAGCTCAGCAAATGGAAATGCTCTATATTTTTTACATTTTACTTTAATATTTTCATGTTTACTGAAGTAATTTTGTTCAGTAAAAGTGATCCTGAACATTTTTTGTGACCCAAGACACAAGAAGGTAAAATGAGTTATCAGAAGACATTTTATCAAAAACTGAGAAAAGGAGTAAAAAGACTGTCATTTCTTGCTGTGTAGACCTAACAGTTAACGTGCCCAAAGAAAATATAAATGTTTTAAAATTAAGTGAATTGCTTTTCAGAAGTCAAACATTGAGTTCATGAGAAACAAATTTTAATTATTTGTTGGAATATAAAAATATATTTGGGCGGCGCCTGTGGCTCAGTGAGTAGGGCGCCGGCCCCATATGCCGAGGTTGGCGGGTTCAAACCCAGCCCCGGCCAAATTGCAACAAAAAAATAGCCGGGCGTTGTGGTAGGCGCCTGTAGTCCCAGCTGCTCTGGAGGCTGAGGCAAGAGAATCGCGTAAGCCCAAGAGTTAGAGGTTGCTGTGAGCTGTGTGATGCCACGGCACTCTACCTGAGGGTGGTATGTGAGACTCTGTCTCTACAAAAAAAAAAAAAAAAAAAATATATATATATATATATATATATTTATATTCCAACAAATGTTTGGAAATGTTACCTGGTAACAAACCAGGTTTTCTTCTGTCATGTTAAATATTGTCATTACTGAGGCATAATCAAATATTTGATTAATTTGACTTGTCATAAAATATGTTTACTTGCTTAAACAGCATCATTCAGATTGGGGAAGATAAAATTTCTCTAGAATATGATAGTAAAAAAAGCTTTACTTCATGTAAGGTTGAGTTCAGTTTCTCACAAATAGAAATGGATTATTTCCACTATGGAGAAAAGTTGGCATATACAGTTATCTTTTTATCATGATAAAAAATATATTTAAAAATTTGATATTTTCATTACTTCTTGACCTTTTGGCTAAGATCAAGTGTAAAAATTTGTTTATTCCCTGCCTCATTCCATGAAAGAGTTGATCTGACTGAAGTTGGTACATAGTCCAAGCAAGGAAAAAAATAACACTACCCAGGTGCAGAATTAATTTGTTTTCTTTTTTCTGGTCTTTTCTATTTGACTTTATCTCAAAAGTGAAATGTCTTAGCATTCTTGAAAGGAGGGCATTTTGACTTTGAGATTAAAGAGAGGAAAAATTTAAGTTCACAGAAGGCCAATTCCAGGGAGGGGCTGTGCGCTCTGGCTTACTGGGATTCAAACACTAAGTTGTTTTTGATTTTGGTTTTCTACTTCTAAAGAATGCATTGAGAGGTTATGGACTTTCATCTCCCTCTCAGTAACGAGAATGTGTTGATAAATTCTAATTACTTCAATTTGAGTTTTTTGCAATTTGCGTTCATTTTTGTGGTTTTCATGGTTATGGTTGGTGGGCAGCAATTTATATTTATTTTACTCTTTCAATATTTTTAGAGTGTTAAAATTTTTACAATGAACATGTTCCATTTTTAGAAAAACAATAAGCTGATTTTCCAAATAATAAAATATAAAAAGAACAGCTTAACAGCATGGCTAGTCCCATTTTCTACTTTATGATATGGCAATTAATACTATAATATCCAAAATACATCAAGGTACAGAGCATCTTTGGCATGGTGATAAAAATATTTTTTCCCTATACTTTAAAAATTCTATCCTCTTTTTTAAAAAGAGGAAGTACTACTGGAAAAAATGTGGAATAGAAAAGGGTTTCATAGGAGGTGGAGGGTGTTCAGAATTAGTTCTCTAGGAAGTTGACTTTGGAATATAATCACGGAGACCCAAGTTGTGAAAGCTTTATCCCCAAATATCTGAAAAGAAGATACTTAGTAAGGGACCTGTAATGACTTTCAATTACATAGGAATAGATGATGCTATTCCCTTTAGGAAATACTACAGCTTAGCCATCCGTAGATAACTCTTCATAGATGTTCCAGTTCAAAAAAGATTGTCAATTTTGTCATATTGCACACTTTTTAAAATTTATGAAATTTCTGATTAAACATAGGGCTTCCTGTGATGCTGAAGTAAATGAGGAACCTTAAAATACAAAGATTTAGACTTAGTTAATAATCTCCTGCCATAGTCACATATCAAATTTATATGAACAACAGAACATTTATAGTGTTATTTTACTTTTACATACTACTTTTAACTTTCTTTTTTTTTTTTGCACTTTTTGGCCAGGGCTTGGTTTGAATATGCTACCTCGACATATGGGGCCAGTGCCCTACTCCTTTGAGCCACAGGTGCCACCCTACTTTTAACTTTTCCAAATTAATTTAAGAAAAAATACAGTTTTCATTGCTTTCTGGAAAAGATAGTAAGCAGAACAAGAGGACCACTTAGGGCAGTTTCTGAGAAGCCTCAGGTTCCAGCTGAGACATTGGCCTTGGTCCCGGGCACCCTCCAAGTCATTTCACTCCTGGGGAGAAGCGATTGTTTCAGCTTTCTGTATCAGGATTAAGTGGGATGAGCCTTCTATCTCATTTTGTAAACCCTGCAGCATAATTGATTGCCATCCTAGTCGCTGAGGAGGACTGGAATCCAGCCAGTCTCAGTGTCCCAGGGATGCTTGGTGAAACTGCCCTAGCACAGCCTGTACTGGACATGGTTAGCCTGCAGATGTATTTTGCCCTGGAAACCTGAGCTTTCCTTCCATGTTTGAATGGGTGAAATGCTATAGAAACAAGGTGACAAGTGGTTTTTTTCCTCTTGGGGGGATGAAAGGACATAGTGATGATCAATAAATATAAAGAAGAAAAGTGACTGTCTTTAGGTTTAGTGAATGATGTTTAGATCCTTAGGTATTCACTTCACCCTGGTGTCCGTCATTGCTTGTTTGGAGTGAACAGATTACATTTTCTTTTTTTTTATTAAATCATAGCTGTGTAATTAACGTGATCATAGGGCACCATACACTGGTTTTATAGACTGTTTGACACATTTTCATCACACTGGTTAACATAGCCTTCCTGACTTTTTCTTATTGTGTTAAGACCTTTATATTCTACATTTACTGTCACATGTACCCTTGTAAGATGCACCACAGGTGTAATCCCACCAATCACCCTCCCTCCACCCATCCTCCCGCTCCCTCCCCTTCTTCTCCCCCTTCCCCATATTCTTAGGTTATAACTTGGTTATAGCTTTCATATGAAAGCCATAAATTATGGTCATAGTAGCGCTGAGTACATTGGATAATTTTTCTTCCATTCTTGAGATACTTTACTAAGAAGAATATGTTCCAGCTCCATCCATGTAAACATGAAAGAGGTAAAGTCTCCATCTTTCTTTAAGGCTGCATAATATTCCATGGTGTACATATACCACAATTAATCCATTCGTGGATCGATGGGCACTTGGGCTTTTTCCATGACTTAGCAATTATGAATAGGGCTGCAATAAACATTCTGGTACAAATATCTTTGTTATAATGTGATTTTTGGTCTTGTGGGTATATACCTAGTAGAGGAATTATAAGATTGAATGGCAGATCTATTTTTAGATCTCTAAGTGTTCTTCAAACATCTTTCCAAAAGCAATGTATTAATTTGCATTCCTACCAGCAGTGCAGAAGTGTTCCCTTTTCTCCACATCCATGCCAACATCTTTGGTCTTGGGATTTTGTGATATGGGCTAATCTTAGTGGAGTTAGATGATATCTCAAAGTAGTTTTGATTTGCATTTCTCTGATGATTAAGGATGATGAGCATTTTTTCATATGTCTGTAGGCTGTGCGCCTGTCTTCTTCAGAGAAGTTTCTCTTCAAGTCCCTTGCCCAGCCTGCGATGGGATCCCTTGTTCTTTTCTTCTTCTTTTTTTTTTTTTTTTTGTAGAGACAGAGTCTCACTTTATGGCCCTCGGTAGAGTGCGGTGGCCTCACACAGCTCACAGCAACCTCCAACTCCTGGGCTTAAGCGATTCTCTTGCCTCAGCCTCCCGAGTAGCCTTGTTCTTTTCTTGCTTATAAGTTTGAGTTCTCTGTGGATTCTGGTTATAAAACCTTTGTCGGAGACATAACCTGCAAATATCTTCTCCCATTCTGAGGGCTGTCTGCTTGCTTTACTTACTGTATTTTTGGCTGTGCAGAAGCTTTTTAGTTTGATCAGGTCCCAATAGTGTATCTTTGAAGCTGCTTCAATTGCCCGGGGGGTCGTCCTCGTAAAATACTCGCCTAGACTGATTTCTTCAAGAGTTTTTCCTGCACTGTCTTCTAGTATTTTTATAGTTTCATGTCTTAGGTTTAAATCTTTAATCCAGTGAGAGTCTATCTTAGTTAATGGTGAAAGGTGTGGGTCCAGTTTCAGTCTTCTACAGATTGCCAGCCAGTTCACCCAGCATCATTTGTTAAATAGGGAATCTTTTCCCCACTGAATGTTTTTAATTGGCTTGTCAAAGATCAAATAACGTTAAGTAGCTGGATTAATCTCTTGGTTCTCTATGCTATTCCAGACATCTACCTCTCTGTTTTTTGTGACAGTACCATGCTGTTTTGATAACTATCAATTTATAGTATAGTTTGAGGTCCGGTAGCGTGATTTCTCCTGCTTCGTTTTTATTTCTGAGTAATGTCTTGGCTATTTGAGGTTTTTTCTGATTCCATATAAAACGAAGTATTTTTTTCAAGATCTTTAAAGTATGACAGTGGCGCTTTAATAGGGATTGCATTGAAATTGTATATTGCTTTGGGTAGTATGGACATTTTAACAATGTTGGTTTTTCCCAGCCATGAGCATGGTATGTTTTTCCATTTGTTAACATTTTCAGCTATTTCTTTTCTTAGAGTTTCATGGTTCTCTTTATAGAGATCTTTCACGTCCTTTGTTAGGTAAACTCCCAAATATTTCATCTTCTTTGGCACTATTGTGAATGGAATAGAGTCCTTAACTGTTTTTTCAGCTTGACTATTGTTGGTATATATAAAGGCTACCGATTTATGAATGTTGATTTTGTAACCTGAGATACTGCTGTATTCCTTGATCACTTCTAAGAGTTTTGTAGTAGAATCCCTGGTGTTTTCCAGATATACAATCATATCATCGTTGAAGAGTGAAAGTTTGATCTCTTCTGACCCTATAAGATTACATTTTCACTTCTTTCCCTTCCTCCCTTTCAGGCTCTAAGTGTGTAGGCCAAGAGGTGGGAGCAATAATGTAAAATGCCACAAGATTGCTTGAAATTTTATAGCTTGTCTTGATCAACCCTCCCTCCTAAAATAGGGAGATGGACCCAGTTCTTTCAGTTTAAAGGGAAGCTTTTCTAGAACGTAAACTTAAGGAATTTATTTTCTGCTTTGTGGATATAAGCCTAGATTGCTACTTATCTATCTGCCAGTAGAAAAATACCACAAAAAGTTTTGCACACAACAGATAGAAACAGTGATCTGATTAATAATTTATGCTAGTGTTGCCTTAATTTGGGGTGAAAGGAAGATTCTTCTTTATAAGAATCTCTGTAGAAACTTATAGGAAATGTATGTAACTCTATGAAGATATCAATGATGAACTTTCTCCCTCTTCATCTCTTTCTCAAAATTGTCTACTATGAACTCTGTGGGCACCTGGAGGCCCCAGAAGCCTGTTTTGAAACTAAATTCCCCTTCGGCTTTGAACACATACTAGATTTATTTCCCCTTTGGCATGAGTTGGGCACCTGGCTGGTAAAGAGGGGCTGGGCAGTGAGTGGTGAGAACACAGTGGCAGGGACCCAGCCTGTGAAGGGACAGAAGACACCATCTTATCGGCTCCCCAGGGTGCCTTTCTCACTTCCACTCCAATCACCACTGCTCACGGCACCAGTGTGAGAGCCAGGAGGAGGCAGCAGTGGTGAGCCACATGCCCTGGGGACGTGGTGCTCCCCTCACCCCGGATTCTAGTGTATCTTTGGGTATCTTTGTGTTCACTCTTATATCTCTCCAGTGTCAGTGGAGGTGCTGGTCCCAAGGCCACTATCACATCTCCTCACTATACCCATGTCCTTTGTATTCCCCCAAATATCAAACATGACAGATATTATCCTCCTTAAATCTATGTTTGATTTTTTTTTTGACTGATTGCTTCATGAACTATGGCCATTGAGTAAAGGAAAGCGTAGAGACAAATATTAAAATAATGGGCGTCATGGGCTGAGTGTGGTGGCTCATGCCTGTAATTGCAGCACTCTGTGAGGCTGAGGCAGGTGGATTGACTGAGCTCAGGAGTTTGAGACCAGCCTGAGCTAGAGTGACACCACATCTCTAAAAATAGCTGGGTGTTGTGGTGGGCACCTGTAGTCCCAGCTACTTGGGAGACTGAGGCAAGAGGATCCTTTGAGCCCAGGAGTTTGAGGTTGCTGTGAGCTATGACATCATAGCAATCTACTGAGGGCAACTGTGAAATTCTGTCTCAAAAAATAAAAAAAAAGTAGGTATCAAAAAAGCAAGAAGACATACAAGTTAATAAAAACACATTTGACATATGGCAGATAAAATACCCAATTAACTTTGTGGACTTCTCTTATGGGCAGCAGACCTAAGCACTAGGAAATGAGGAGGATATTTGTTGGACAGGCAAAGTAAATGGGGTGGTGGAGTAGAGAGGTTGGTGGTGGAGGTAAAGGTGATGTTGCAGGTGGTGTGATGAGGGAGGAGATGGTGGCTAAGGTAGATGGAGGTGCTGGGGGTTGTGGCAGTGGAGGAAGTAGTGGTGATGTTGGGGTTGGTGGAGGTGATGATGATGGTATGGATGGTGGTAGAGAAAATGGCGGCAGAGGCGACAATGGAGTTGAAAATGAAAGTGGAGCGGGTGATGGTGATGGTGCTTGTGGTGAAGGTGAAGATGTTGGTCATGGAGGTGGGGGTAATTGGAGGTGAAATTTTTATCCCTAGGGTCCTGTGCTACCACACTCCCAGTTTTTCATTCTTCCCTAGCACAGGAAATGGCAACCTGACGTAGTTCTTGCCAAGGAGATGCAAGAAGAAAGACATCTCCGGGGAGGGCATCTCCTCTGACACAGAAGAGAAAGCTTTGTGCTCCTTTATTCTGCCCCCTTCTTTTTGGCTGGAAGTGTAAGAAGTGAGGGCACTCCTGGAGTTGGAAGTGCTGGTGGTGGCGGGTGGAGGTGGAGGGCTATTGTTAGTGGGTGTGGTGGTGGAGTGGACTGCACCAGCTTCTGTTCTCTCAGTGGACTACGCCTTTCACTTTTTAGGCAGTTGGAATGTTCCTGTTTGCAGGTAGCAGAACACTGACTCAAACTGGCATAAATAGTGAAATCATGTATTAGCTCATATACTAGAAGTTCAGTGGTCGGATGATCTTCAGGACTAATTGAATCCTGTGGTCCCAGTTCCATTTCTTGGGACACTTCTACTTTCCTCTGCGTAGACTTCGTGAGTGGGCTTGCACCACGATGGGGGCAGCAGTTCAGGCCTCACATCCACATGAGCAAGGCAGGGAGGGCCAGTGTCTCCTGTCCATGGGTCTCTTTTTTAAGCATGGAAAACCTCCATTCAAGCTCTTTCTCCCACTTTCCATCCCAGTAAATGCCATGCATTGATTTGCTTAATATCATTCTTTGACCAGAAGAAAAGTCTGAAAATCTCTAAGTAATAGCTATAAGAATGTAAGGTAATTCTTACATAAAAGGCATGGTAAAACAAGACTGTTTAGAGTCCTCAAAAATTGGTGCCTTTTGCTGATCAAATAATACTCATTTAAGGTAAACAGGAGCTTTTTTCTTACGTGGCAAGGCATCTGAGGTAGGCCGTCCAGGGTTGGTGACCCTGTTCTAGAACGTTCCCAGGAACCCACTTTTTCCGCCTTCCCAGGCTCCCCTCTTTCTGTGGGCCTCAGCCCGCATTGGTCTCTCCATGGCTGCTGTGTGTCTGCCCTCACTTCTTTCACTTCCAGCCAAAAAGAAGGGGGCAGAGTAAAGGAGCAGAAAGCTTTCTCCAAGGGAAACTTTGCCTCTCTGTGTCAGAGGAGATGCCCCCCCAGAGATGTCTTTCTTCTTGCATCTCCTGGGCAAGAACTACGTCAGGTTGCCATTTCCAATGCTAGGGAAGAATGGGATTCTGCCAGGAAGGAGGGGGAGGAAACAGATACTTTGTAGGTGGCCAGTAAAGATTTTAATTTAATTTTCAGTTAAGATTTTCCTAAGTGTTTCCCTGTTAATATTTACTTGGTCTGGTATGCTACTTAAGAGTCAGCTGAAAATTTTGACGCACAGTTTGAAAGAAGAATGAAAACTTGGGAGTTTGGTAGCACTGGCTGCTGGGGATTAAAATGGGATTCTGCAAGGAAGGAAGAAGGAGGAAACATACTTTGTAGGTGGCCAGCAGGGTCTTCTCCACCTACATACCCCGGCAGGTCTTGATCTCACCACTGTAGAGACCAGAAAATTAATCTGCAGTCAAAGCCAAGTCATCAGTAGCTTAACTTCTGATTGATACCCTGGTATGTTGTGAGAGATGGAGATCTGATATATATATGATATATCTGTGCATCTGTAGATACAGATCTGAGACCTCTGCATAATTCAACAGTCATATAATTGTGAGACTAATTTTCCCATAGGACTCACAAACTATGGTGACTTATTTCTGTTTTCCAGATACAGTGATTTGCCGTGGGCCAGTAGCATAGACACAGGTTATAGTCCTGTCTGCCTGCCAGTTTGACATTGTGTAATTCTCAATGCTTGTTATTAATTTGGAGCTTTTACATAATTTCAGATATGTTCATGAAATGAGACTTTAACTCTTTTAAACAATCATTTTTATGTTGCATTATTTAGGTTTGTACAACCAAACTTGTCATAAAACCTGACCAAATCATATTCAGTTTAAGAAGGCAGAAAAGTATGTAATATCTTTCTTCCCTCCCCTCCCCTTCCCTCTCCTCTCCTCAAGACAGGGTCTCCATCTGTTGCCCAGAGTAGAGTGTAGAGTGCAGTAGTATCGTCACAGCTCACTGCCACCTCGAGCTCCTGGGTTAAAATAATCCACCTCAGCCTCCTGAGTAGCTGAGACTAAAGAGGGAAGTGGCTGATTTTCCTGCGGTTTTGGGGGGTATGGGGGTCTTACTAGTATTGCTCATGTTGATTTTGAACTCCTGGCCTCAAGTAATCCTTGGCTTGCCAAAGCATGAGAATTATAGACATGGACTGCTGTATCCAACATACATAATACATTTTAGAAAAAAAATGCAGGGCAGCACCTGTAGCTCAGGGGGTAGAGCACGGGCCACATACACTGAAGCTACTGGGGTCGAACCCAGCCCAGGTCACCTAAAACAACAATGACAACTGCAACAAAAAACAGCCGGGTATTGTGGCAGGCACCTATAGTCCCAGCTACTTGGGAGGCTGAGGCAAGAGGATCACTTAAGCCCAAGAGGTTGCTGTGAGCTGTGATGCCACAGCAATCTACCCAGGGTGATAGCTTGAGACTTTTTTCAAAAAAAAAAGAAAAGAAAAGAAATGCAGCCAAATGGTTCAAATACAAAAAGGTTGAGTACCTGAATTAGAATATTTTAGCTAGTTCTATGAAATCTTGTCTATTCAGGGATAAGTGTTCCGCAAGTTTTCCCTAATTCTAGAAGTGTGTTAATGTAAAACCTTATAAGGTCTCTTATGTTATAATTTATGTGTCCATGTTGCCTCCCCAATTTCAAAGACAGGTTATGTGTAAAGAACTAGATTGTTTTATAATACCTGACATAATGTTAAGTGCTTGATAGAACTCAGTATAAATATTTGCTAAATGAATAAAGAGATGTGACTAAGTAAATACAAGGTCTGACAATTAAGTTTGGAAACTTGTCCTAAAAAAGTGCTCCATACCTCACTGCTAAAAATCACTACTGTCGGCTTAGAACCTTTGGCTCAAGCTGCTAAGGCACCAACCACATACACCTGAGCTGGTGAGTTCAAATCCAGCTGGGCCCACCAAACAACAATGATGACTACAACCAAAAAATAGCCAGGCGTTGTGGCGGGCACCTGTAGTCTCAGCTACTTGGGAGGTGGAGGCAGGAGAATCTCTTGAGCCCAGGAGTTGGAGGTTGCTGTGACCTGTGATGCCAGGGCACTCTATCCAGGGTGACAGCTTAAGGCTCTGTCTCAAAAAAAAAAAAAAAAAATCACTACTGTCCCCTTCTCAGTACTCCCCTGGGGAAGCTGTGCCCCTCACAGATAGTGCTATGGGAGCTGGTGCATTGTAGTGATGCAAGAGCCACACCTTTCTTGTACCAAGATTTTCAGTTAAGATTTTCCTAAGTGTTTCTCTGTAAATATTTACTTGGTCTGCTATGCTTCTTAAGAATCAGCTGAAAAATTTTTTTTTTTTTTTTTGTACAGACAGAGTCTCACTTTATGGCCCTCAGTAGAGTGCCGTGGCCTCACACAGCTCACAGCAACCTCCAACTCCTGGGCTTAAGCGATTCTCTTGCCTCAGCCTCCCGAGTAGCTGGGACTACAGGTGCCCACCACAACGCCCGGCTATTTTTTGGTTGCAGTTTGGCCAGGGCCGGGTTTGAACCCGCCACCCTCGGTATATGGGGCCGGTGCCTTACCGACTGGGCCACAGGCGCTGCCCGAATCAGCTGAAATTTTTAACACACAGTTTGGCACATTTTTGCCGTGTTTTCATCAGTTCTGCTCTAACTGCCCACCCTGACCTCTCTTAATCCATGACGCTTTCTCGCCCCTTTGAAAATCATTTAATCCATGTGTACACCACCGTTTTTTTCATGGCGTTATCCCCATAAACTTGGACTGACATGTCCCTGATTTCACTTGTACTCTGCCAAGTTTAACAAGAAATTTAATGTTTGTTCATTGCTCTAATTCAAGCTCTGACATTCTCACGGTGACACACAGAAACACCTAACAATAATGAACACCACTCAGCAAGACTCTCCCACATGTCGAAATAAAGATGGCTCTGAGACACTGATACACCAAGGTTGTGAAACCTTAGTGAGCTGTTTGCATATGGTGCCAGCATAAGCTCACAGTGGCAAGTTCAATAACTTAATTAATTGTCAGACCTTGTAAATGGCCTTGATGGTGGCTAGACTGTGAGGGGACCACTGAAGATGGAAATAAATCAGCCTTTCCCTGTCCTTCATGGCCTTAGCAAGTTTAAAGAATCCTCAACCTGGGTCTGTTCAGTATTTTTTTCTTTTGTAGAGACAGAGTCTCACTGTACTGCCCTCGGGTACAGTATTTTTTTCATGATGAGGTTCAGGGTGTGTTTTCTTGGCAGAAGTACCACTGAGATGCTTCTTTTTTCTCTCAGCGCATCTGGTCAGGGAGCAGACGAAGTTGGACTGCCCCACCATGGTGGTGTTAACCTTGCTACCCTAGTCACAGTGTGTCTGCCACGTTTCTTCAAGCTTAATTCATCACTCTTCCTCTCAGTAACTGATCATGATTTGGTGGGTGAGATAGTCCATTGTTACAGCGATGTTTCTTTTTTTTTTTTTTTTTTGGTAGAGACAGAGTCTCACTTTATGGCCCTCGGTAGAGTGCCGTGGCCTCACACAGCTCACAACAACCTCCAACTCCTGGGCTTAAGCGATTCTCTTGCCTCAGCCTCCTGAGCAGCTGGGACTACAGGCGCCTGCCACAACGCCCAGCTATTTTTTGGTTGCAGTTTGGCCGGGGCCGGGTTTGAAGCCACCACCCTCCGTATATGGGGCCGGCGCCCTACTGACTGAGCCACAGGTGCCGCCCACAGCGATATTTCTTATTAAACTTTCATCCACTATCCTTAGCCTCCCCAGATGACTCCAGCCCAAACCAGCCACCTCTGTGATAGTTGGTTGCCAAGTAGTGATTTTTCTGTCCTTTTCATTCACTTGATTAATAGTTATAAGTTGACATTCTGTTGTAGAGAAAAGCTTTTCCTTATCCATTTATTTGTATTTTCATTCATCTTTTGGTATCAGTGTGGACTCACAGATTCCGTTTCATTCACTGGATTGTAAACTGCTGCTATCTTTATTGTGATGTTCAAATTATCCAAGACTTGGACAATGGGAGCTCCCTAGACCGGCTCCTCTGTTGTTTTGACATGTGCCTATCAATTTTTGGACACTTCCTTGTTTTCTGAATAATATGTTCCAGACTTAGTTTGTATGTTTGTTGCCCCAGTCCTGGAACAAGCTATTGTTCAGGGACTCCAGTTCCTTCAATGTGGGATGGTGTTTAGAAACCAAGACTGGGGGTGGATCATGGTGCACCTCTCAGCAGGAGATGGGTGTGAGTGAACACACACAGTCCTCTGTAACTGTTCTGTGTGTGTGTCTTTAGTAACTTAAGTTCTCACCAATATTACGCTTCTACTTGCTCACTTCAGTGTTCTTTCTGGCTTTCCTCCCCTCTGTGTTCCAGCCGTCCAGGTATAGATGTCCACGCTGTCCACATATTCATTGCACAGTTTGCTCTTTTTGCTCTGTGTGACCAGTCTACCAACCACACTGCTCCTCCTCTCCCTCTGGTGCCCAGCGACCAGGGCAGTGGGTTTCATGCTGCCCATGTGGCTTAGTGAAGTTTATATGTAGAGAAGAAGTAGGGGAAACTCATCTCTCTCAAGTACAATGCTTTGAAGTCAAAGTTGTAGAGCAGTTCTGTCTTGCTTTGCCTTCAGGCTTAGTGTGTGTTGAAATTTCACTAACTGGCTTGGTCATGCCTTTGTCTTAGGAAGTGAGTAAAAAGAACAGCTGATGAACAGCTGATGATTCTTAGAATTAAAGTTCTTACCTTTTAGGAACATACACACGTTGTCTCACTGGACGTTGAGCTCCAGTGTTAGGACCTGGACCTTTTGGTCCTGGGGCATTTTTACCTTGCCCTTGACTCCTTGATCACATACATGGGACCTTAGAGGGGAATTACTTGACAGTGAGAAAAGTTAGTACGTGCCCTCCTCACCACCTCTACGTGCAGATCAAGGGGCCAGCTTCACAGCCAGGGCACTGCAGAGCCTCATTTTAGGGTCCCCTGGGCCTCCCTCCCCATCGCACACAAGTACACACACGCACACACACACACATACACATACCCCATCATCATCTGCTCTGCCTTAACAACAGTCACAGTGCAGTAGATCAGGCAGAAACGTGAACAAAGGCATGGAACAGTACAGTACAGGCAGTGCAAGGTACCTCACAGGATAAGGGGGTGACCAAAGCTGCCTGGTGCCGAATGGATTACAAAGAAGGTATCTGGAAAGATACTTCGGACTTAGCTGGAGCAAAAAGAGGGGAAGTGGGCATCAGCTTGAAGGAGCAGAGAAGGGGTGGGAGATGGAGCTGAGTGCACCATCTGGTTCCAAACCCGGTAGTTCTGCCGAGATACCCCAGGCAGGGTGGGTCAGGCGATGTGGTGGGGGCTTCAACCCCCAGCCTCTCCTGGGGGCAGCTCTGCTTTATCTGTTCTCCTTGTGGGTGAGTGGCACAGGCCATCTTATTTGGAAAAAAACGGGGGAGATTCTGCTTCTGTGATAGTTTTGTGACAGGCAGTCACACCAGTAAGAGAAATTTATGCGTAGAGGTTGAAGAGGCTGAGGAGGGGATTTTCCAGAAGGAAGTGCCTGATACACAGAGACACAAGTGGCCTCAAGCCAATTGGAGGGGAGGTGCAAAGGCAACCTGCACCTGCCAGAAGTCAGAGAAGGTCCTTTGAGGAGGTAGAATCACTGGTTTACCTTGAGAGAGGAGGGATGACATGATTTTGCTCATATAGTCATGGAATAGAGAGAGTCATCAGTACTTTTCAGAACCTACAGAACTGATGTCATGTATTTTGACAGGTTTCTTAGATCCCTGACAGTGACAGCTGCCCCCAGCCCCCAGTCTATGAAGGGGGCTGCTGCCATGGATCTTACCCTCCGGTACTGGGCTTTGTGGGGACCAGCTGTGGGAGCAGCAAGGGTGGGGAACATCGGGAAGTGGTTGGTGACATTGATCAAGGGCAGTGGGGTAGCTGGCAGGCGCAGGGGAGCTTTAAAAATATAGAAATATAAAGATAGAATGTTTTCACGTAAAATGAGTTCACTTACGAAAATAATTTTTTTTTTAATCTAATACAGATCGGCTCTTTTCAGAAATGACCTTAAATTATTTCATTACTTTTCACTCTATGAACTGAATCATTCGATTTCCACCTTTGTTAACGAGTCAATTATCTCTGAGGAATGTAAGCAGTAATGCGCACGCACGTAATGGTGAGCTCAGCTCTGTCTCCCACCCCTCCTCTGCTCCCTTCAGGTTTATATAGAAAACTGGTTATATTTGTCTTTGAAATGAATATTTTGTTCCCATTAGTCTCAATGAAAGCAATTTAATTCACCTGGTAATTTTGTGACTTTTGAGCCTAAGAATGAAAAATGGAAATTTAGAATGTCTTGTTTCTTCCCACATTTTATAGCGGCTAGTATTTTGTGAGGCTGACTGCACTCCTGGTGAAGAGGGTGAGGGGCATCATGGTGTAAGCACCTGCTCTATACCCTGGCTTGCGGGGGGGCGCCTAAGAAACCAACAGGAGAGGGGCTACTCTGTCACTTCAGTGCTTTACTCCTAACTTTCCTGTGAGGACAAGCGAGGAATGAATGTTACAGTTAAGTTCTCTTCGGTTTCGACTCTGTAGGTTACAGGAAGGCTCACTCCTCAGAGCCTGATTTTGGTGCTGTCACAAGCCCTGCCCAGATAGCTCCAGAATAACTTATGCCCTATTTGTTCTGTAAGTTCTACTCTGAGGGTCACTAATGGGCTTGGGCCACAGCCACATTTGTAGACGTTGTTCAAATGCATGGTGTCTTAACCCTTTCCGGCTTCTGTCACATATGATATGGTATAACTGAGTGGCTTGTAAACAACCGAAATTTTTTTCTCACAGTTCCAGAGTTGGGAATGGCCAGGATCAAGGCACAGTAGACAATATCTGGTAAAGACCTGCGTCCTCATGGACAGACACTGTTTTGCTGTGTCCTTATGGGAGGTGAGGCAGCAGGGGGCAAACAAGTTCCCTTGGGCCTCTTTCGTAAGGGCACTGATCTTACTCATGAGCCCTCTACCCACAGGAGCCCTCAACCCTCATGACGTAAGCACCTCCAAAGGCCCCACATCCTAATACCATTACTTAGGGGTTACCAAGTACCCCCTATTCATTACCAAATGAATAGGGGGCATGCAGACATTCAGAGCACAGTACCTGGTGTCTAGCTGGAATGGTGTTTTCCCTTTGCCTTCTCTTATCACTCACCAGCACTGCAGCCAGCTTTCACTTACCCTCAGGGTTGCAGATTGGGAGGGCAGAGTACAGGCTGGGAAACGGCTGTTGGTGGGTAGAGCCCAGTGGTTGTAGGCTGTGTTTGGGACGTGCATGGGATACACCTCAAAGAGAGTTCAGGCGTGCGCAGAGAGAGTCTGGGCAGCTGGGGCTGAGAGAGAGGTCCCAGACTGCAGGGTGGATGCCAGCAGAGAGGGAATGCCAAAAGGCCGAAGTGCCACGATGCCGCCTTTGCCTTAGTAGTGGCGAAAGCACGTGACCTTTAATAGAATGGCAACTAGAAGGTCATATGTAGTCAAGGGTTACTAGCAAAATGCAGTTGTGAACAGGAAGGATGGCATTTAAATAGGGCCTCAGCATCATCTCAGGACCTGCATGTTCCCTGTTTGGTGCAGTCATGGGAGGGAACCTCATACAACACAACGTCCAGATGCAAACTCTTTCACATCCAGCAGGTGTTGGTTGAGTATCCACATTGTCCAAGACCCTGAGGCTGGGAAAGGTATTCTTTCTGCTTGGTAGACTTTATCGTGAATCAGTGAGAGGTGGGCATTTAACAGGGTAACATGGACGTGGATGTTCTCCCTCTGCCCCAGGGCGGGTTGGCCCGCAGTCTGGGCAGTGCCGCTGGCCACATGGGGGCAGTCTAACAGCTTGGGCAAGGCCGTCCAGTAAAAAAAAAAAAAACAAAAAAAACCTTTACTTCATTCTTCTTCTTGCCCATTATAACTGTACTTAAATTATTGATGAATGGGCTTTAATGCGGAAATGAAATGGCAAAATCTTTTCAATTTGAAGTCATTTTGGTTGTTCAAATTGCTGGAAGTGATTGATATTTAGAGTGGTGCTACTTTAGGGCAGAGTGGAAATTTGAGCCACCTTGTTAGGAGGAGATTGATACGCCAAGAACTGTGATCATCGCAGGGTAATAGTAGAGGGACCCAGCGACTTTTTTTATTGTTTGGGTGAAAATGAAAGTGCTTCCCCCTTGTTCAAAGACTTCTGTGCTGTCAGAATAGTCAGGCTTTTTGCTGTTAATTTTTTTTTTCAAATAAATTTGGGCAAAATTTAAAATTAGTTCTACTATGTATACTGTACTCCAAATATGATTTTGGGGTTTTGACCTTTTAAAAATCATGCTTTGATACTCACTTTTATGTTTTGTTTTTTTTTTGCAGTTTTTGGTCCAGGCTGGGTTTGAACCCGCCACCTCCAGCATATGGGGCCAGTGCCCTACTCCTTTGAGCCATAGGCGTCACCCTCATTTTTGTGTTTTTATATACCACAAGCCTTTCTTGGCTTTGTTTCTCCATTCTCTATTGTGTACTGATTTGAACAATTTATTGTAGAGAATGAAAACCATAAACTAGCTTTCAAAATACTTTCTCAGTTTGCTCATTCTAACTATATACCTTTGAGTTACTGCATTTTATCCAAATGACTCATAATCACTGACCTTTCCATATCATTTTGGCATGAAAATTTATTTTCAGTATTTTGGGAGTTATATATAATTCAGTACATTCTTGTTACTGCTGTTTACATGTTAAAAGCCTTAGGCTTCCATACAAAGGTGATTCTTTTTATATAAAACAAGCACACTGTATGGCCCATGCTCCCAGCAGAATGTTAAAGCTAGACTGTTTAATCTCACGTTCCTCAGGGTCATTCCTCTTGAACATGTCTGTAAGAGCCATTGAAACTGGAAAGACTTGTTACTGCTTTGAGACACAGACACATTTTAATTCATCTAAATTTCTTTTAGTGTAATAGAGATTTAGCATGTGAGAATTAGACTTCTTTTCAGTAAGTGGGAAATGTTTTCCTTTGTACCTAGGTATATTTTGAACCAGGGCAAAATAACAGCCTAACTGGAGTTACCAGGTGTTCACGTAGGGGTTGGAGAGTGGTGTGGCCGCCCTTCTTAACTTATTCTCCACGTGGCTGTGTTATGTGTGTCCCTGCATGTCATGCGATAATCTTTGACTGGGTCGTGGCTGTCAGTTTTAGGGTGTATGCTTGTTATGTCCTTTGCATCTCGTGTTCAGATGGACATGTAATAACTGCGTCCCACGCTGTCGAGTCCTGCTGTGCTGTGTTCATGAGATTACTTTGTGGTGGGGGTTGGTGAGCTCCCACTTAATGGGCACAGTGTCGGGGTTCGGGGCACACTTCTTGGGTGCAGGACACAACTACAAGAGAGACTCTACCTGACAAATGCAAACATCATAACCTAGTTGTTTGTACCCTCACGTTAATCTGAAATTTTAAAAATAAAATTTTTTACACAGGGCAGCGCCTGTGGCTCAGTGAGTAGGCTGGCCCCATATACCAAGGGTGGTGGGTTCAAACCCAGCCCCCGCCAAACTACAACAAAAAAATAGCCGGGCATTGTAGCAGGCACCTATTGTCCCAGTTACGTGGGAGGCTGAGGCAAGAGAATTGCCTACGCCCAAGAGCTGGAGGTTGCTGTGAGCTGTGATGCCACAGTACTCTACCAAGAGCGACAAAGTGAGACTCTGGTCTCTAAAAAAAATAAAACAAGGGCGGCGCCTGTGGCTCAGTCGGTAAGGCGCCGGCCCCATATACCGAGGGTGGCGGGTTCAAACCCGGCCCCGGCCAAACTGCAACCAAAAAATAGCCGGGTGATGTGGCAGGTGCCTGTAGTCCCAGCTACTTGGGAGGCTAAGGCAAGAGAATCGCTTAAGCCCATGAGTTGGAGGTTGCTGTGAGCTGTGTGAGGCCATGGCACTCTACCGAGGGCCATAAAGTGAGACTGTCTCTACAAAAAAAAAAAAAATAAATAAATAAATGAATAAAATAAAAAGTAATTACTTCAGAATCATTTATTATTTTAGCATGCTTTGTTTTCTCCTCAGTTTTCGTATCAGAAGATGCAGTATCTAAGTTTATTGATATTTTTTCCTCTCAGTGTTTTCTCAGATTTGTTTTAGATCATGGTTTTTAATTAACAACATAATTTTCAATTCCTTTGGGTGTTATAAAAATGACAAATAGAAAACAATACATTTATAAACTTGTGGGGGTCCCCTAATTTTTGTTGAAGGTTTGGTTTTTCAGTATATTTTTACCTGATATTATTTTTTCAGTATATTTTTACCTGATATTATTTTTTCTCTGTTTTTGCCTTATTGAACAGTTTTACAAATATGATTCTTGGGGCAAATTCTTAAAACAGCAATCTTCTCTGAGCATAAATCCTATAGTACTAATGGTATATATAACATAATTATGAAATATTATGATAGTATTGTTTGCTAGCACTAATAAAGAGTTGTGTAAACTCCAGAACTCTGTTATAGCACTTACTATAACTTACAATAAGTAGCAAATGAAATGAGCCATTTGTTATAAAGTGGGTATTTGTGCATAAATATCGTTGGAAATTGGTTGGTGATCAGAAGAAAATTAAAGGAAGCAAGGGATCCGAGGGTCAAAGTGACCAGCTGTGTAACCTGGCTGGGTCACCAGTGTTCAGAATATAGTTTCTAAGGGAAGTTAATAAACCCAAGATAGAAAAAAAAGTAACCAAACAGTCCAAGGTGGATCTTATCAACCCAGTAGAACGGTCTGTAGGCTATGGTAATGTTTTTATTCTTCTGGTAAATGGTAGTGATGTGATTTGAGGGGCAGGAGGACCCCTAATAAGGTGTGGGATTGAGATGAAGATAAGACCGCCAAGGAAAAAGAGCTGGTCTCTTTTTAGGGCATTGGCTGGACATGAGGTCAGTAAGTTAGGGCTCAGGGTCCAGCTGTAGTCCTGGCAGATACCTGGAGAACAAATCTGAAACTGAGTCAAGAAGTGAGCAGTCAGAGTTGGTGGTGTGAGGAAGGAAGCTGGCAGCTGGCCCTGATCTAGAGGGGAGTTAGGGGAGATCAGGGGATGGAGACTGGGCAGGCCACTGCAGTCAGTACTTAGTGCAGTGTTACACATTCTTGGTAGAAATATTTAGATTTTAATACGTGCCATCTTTTTAAAAATAGGGAGAGTATTGGGCATCTTTAGGTGCCTAGGGAGAGTATTTGATGATTCCAAAGGGAGGGAGACATGGAGGGCCCAGTGCTGCAGGGGCAGGGCGGATGAATGCCTTCCAAAGCACAGAGTAGGGCAGCCACCCCTAGGAGGAAGAAGGGGACAGCGCCACACGTAGAGGTGAGTTTGTGCTTGGAAGGTGCTTTCCCTTTCTAAATGGACACTGAGATTGCCGCTTGAGGAAGAGAGGAATGATGGGAACTCTGACAAGGCTGGTGGTGTGGGACTGCTGCTGACAGGAGGGGAGGGAGGTGCCTGGGAACGTGAAGAGGAGCTGCCTGGTGTGACTGAGGACTGCACCAGGGCCAGTCCCGTGTGACTCTCCAGCCGAGCACCTAAGCCCTATGGTAGCAATGGAGAACTGGTGCAGGTAGGATGGAAGACAAGAGGAGGAGAGAGTGAGCTCAGAGGTGTGAGAGTGATTGAAGTGATGGCTCTATGGGACCAGATCAAGGATGCAGTGAGGTGCAGTCAGCAGGGATGGGGAGACAGGGGACTTCTGTGCAGAACACAGAGCTTTGGCCTGAGTGCTTAAGATGTTGGTAGGGGAACAGTGGGGACAGAGACCAGGTGTGGCTTTGGGAGTCAAGGTCATTCTAGGACTAGGAAAGCCAGGAATTTTGAAGTCATTGGGAATGACCATGGGTGACATTAGAGTCCTCAGCAATTCCTGACTCTCCTGTCCTAGTCATGATCAGTTTAATTCTTCTCCAGAGATTCTTCTAAAGCTACGAGCACCTCAGGGAAGATGCAAGAATTTTTTTAAAAATGCCGAATGGGCCTGTAATCCTAGTATGCTGGGAGGCCAAGGCAGGTGGATCGCTTGAGCTCAGGAGTTAGACCCCAGCCTGAGCAAGAGCGAGACCTTGTCTCTAAAACAACTAGCTGGGCATTGTGGCAGGCATTTGTAGTCCAAGCTGCTTGGGAGGCCAGGAGTTTGAGGTTTCTGTGAGCTATGACACCACATCACTCTACCCAGGGCAACTGTGTGAGTGAGACTTTGTCTCAAAAAAAAAGAAAAAAAAAGCCTAATGATAATTACTGAAGGAGTTTGGGGCTTAGAGAGTCCTAACTGATCAAAGGAAAAGAGGAGGTAAGTAAAAAGTTCAGATAATAGTAAATGTAAAGAATTTACATTTAGCAGGGTGTGGCAGCCTCAGCTACTTGGGAGGCTGACACAGGATGATCCCTTGAGGTCTGGAGTTTGAGGTCAGCCCTTCAGGTAACATAGTAAAACCTCCATCCTCCGGAGTTGGAGGTTGCTGTGAGCTGTGATGTCACGTACTCTACCAAGGGCGACATAGTGAGACTCTGTCTCTATAAAAATAAACAAAAAAAAAATTTAAAGGAAATGAATAAGATTAAATTTTTTTAAAAAATGTAAACTTGATTGAAATTCAAGAAGCAATTTGAGAATAAGAAACTTTTGGAAGAAGAAAAAGAGATGGTTTGTGGAAGCAAACTAATTAGAGAGTTAAATGCTAAATGTTAAAATGACCTAAGAGATGTACAAATATTGCTGGTAGGTATATACAAAGAGAGAAGGGTTCCTATAAGCAAGTAGGAGTAACATCTGTAAAATGTGGAGTAATATGAGTGTAGTAATTCCTTTGTGACTTCATTACTTTTCTTTTTTCTTTTTTTTTTTTTTTTAAAGACAGTCTCACTATGTCACCCTCAGCATAGTGCTGTGTTATCACAGCTCACAGCAACCTCCAACTCCTGGGCTTAAGCCATTCTCTTGCCTCAGCCTCCCAAGTAGCTGTGACTACAGGCGCCCACCACAACGCCCAGCTATTTTTTTGTTGCAGTTATCATTATTGTTTAGCTGGCCTGGGCTAGGTTTGTACCTGCCAGCCTTGGTGTTGTGACTGATGCCGTACCCACTGTGCTATGGGTACGGAGCCTGTGACTTCATTTCTGATAGTCACTTTCTAGATATTTCTAAGGGAATAATAATTCTCAGTTTCCATCTGATGACATTACTTTGATTTTGCCTCAAAGACCTACAGTTAACTCACTGATTTATTTTTTTTTATTTTTATTTATTTATTTTTTTTTTTTTGTAGAGACAGAGTCTCACTTTATGGCCCTCGGTAGAGTGCCATGGCATCACACAGCTCACAGCAACCTCCAACTCCTGGGCTTAAGCGATTCTCTTGCCTCAGCCTCCCGAGTAGCTGGGACTACAGGCGCCCGCCACAACGCCCAGCTATTTTTTGGTTGCAGTTCAGCCGGGGCCGGGTTTGAACCCGCCACCCTCGGTATATGGGGCCGGCGCCTTACCGACTGAGCCACAGGCGCCGCCCTCACTGATTTATTTTAACCTACAGGGAGATCACAGTTATTTCAGAAAACTCAAATTGTTAAATATTTTGAAAATCGTACAATCAAATGAAAATCTTTGCAAGCTTTACTTCCTTACATCACATTAGCTCTTCACACACTGCTCATAATGAAGCTAATTGGCTTTTTCTTTTAATATAGTATGTTTGTATTTGAAGTTGGAAACGAGTTTAGAAGTTCCAGATATTTCTGTTGTGGGCTTTAGTTATGCACATAACTTAGAAGGTAAGCATTCTTTTTTATAATTTTATTACTCATATGTTTTAGATTCTTTTTTAAGGAGTAGTTCAGGAAGGAGGTCAGTAGGCACCCTTGCTTCTCCAGTTTGTTGGGAGTTGTCTACATTAGTGTTCTAAGTTGGTGTCATTGGAGGTGGGGCTGATTCTCCACGGGCAAGAAGGGAAGTGGGGCTTTGAATATGGACGAGGTTGAGAAGGTCACGGTGACAGCTCAACTCTACTTCTCTGCTACGGAGGAGCAACCTTGTATAACTTAATGTGCATCCTGTGAATCATCCTTCCTTGCTTCAGATGTTCAGGGAAACATGGCTTGGGTACTTTACCCTGCATTGTTTTGCTTCTAAAGCTGTGTCTTTCAACTGGTAATTATGCAGTTGACCACACAGCACAGAAATACTCCCTGCATGTAGCACTCATCAATAATTATTGACTACCTCTTGTGGATATTTATATTATAATTATCCAAAAAAATTAAAATTAATTAATATTTTGCCCATAACTCTTTTATGGGCACAAGAGTTTTCTCAGTTTGTGTCAGTGGTTAGCTAGTTTTAAACATTGCTTGTAATTCGGTGTTAATAAAGTTTCATTCAAATACCAGTTTTGTTCTCACTCTGTGGGTGAGTTGAACTGAAGACATCAGGAGAGATGTTTTTCTCTTTCTAGTCAGCCCTCAAATACAGCTTACTGTAGATGTTTCTGATTTAAGCTGAATTTTGTCCCATGATACACTTTGGTATTAAGATTACTAAATTTACCTGGCCTGAGGTCCTTCCTGTCCTCATCAGCTTGAAATCTCGTGCTCGCTTTGGCAGCACATATACTAAAATTGGAACAATACAGAGAAGATTAGCATGGCCCCTGCGCAAGGATGACACGCAAATTCGTGAAGCGTTCCATATTTTTTATATGAAAAAAAAAAAAGAAATCTCTAGGTGACACTAGTTCTTTTTTCCCTGTCACATTCCCTTTTTCTCAAGTCCCTCCTCTCCTTTTGCCCTCAGGCCTTGGTGTCCTTATTTTCTTCTGTGGTCCTGGCACCCTCAGTCCTCCAGCGGACTAGACGTCTCTCCCAGAGAAGATGGAGAGAGCAACAGATCTCTGCTATCCTGAAAACATTCCTACTTGATTTGTGCCCTTTCTTTCTGGCAGTATTTCTGTTGTCGGTATGATCTACGTGTACGTGTCTCTGTTTCCTCATTCGGCTTTCCTTGTATCCCCGCCGTAATCTTTCATGTGTGACACAGCCTTCTCAGTTGCTAAGTACATTAGCTTTTCTTAGCATTCATGTTCCTTCACTTCTCCACAGGGTTTGGCAGTGGCTCATTTCTTCCTTCTGACATTCTTTTTTTTTTTATTGTTGGGGATTCATTGAGGGTACAATAAGCCAGGTTACACTGATTGCAATTGTTAGGTAAAGTCCCTCTTGCAATCATGTCTTGCCCCCATAAAGTGTGACACACACCAAGGCCCCACCACCCTCCCTCCGTCCCTCTTTCTGCTTCGCCCCCATAACCTTAATTGTCATTAATTGTCCTCATATCAGAATTGAGTACATAGGATTCATGCTTCTCCATTCTTGTGATGCTTTACTAAGAGTAATGTCTTCCACTTCCATCCAGGTTAATACGAAGGATGTAAAGTCTCCATTTTTTTTAATGGCTGAATAGTATTCCATGGTATACATATACCACAGCTTGTTAATCCATTCCTGGGTTGGTGGGCATTTAGGCTGTTTCCGCATTTTGGCGATTGTAAATTGAGCTGCAATAAACAGTCTAGTACAAGTGTCCTTATGATAAAAGGATTTTTTTCCTTCTGGGTAGATGCCCAGTAATGGGATTGCAGGATCAAATGGGAGGTCTAGCTTGAGTGCTTTGAGGTTTCTCCATACTTCCTTCCAGAAAGGTTGTACTAGTTTGTAGTCCCACCAGCAGTGTAAAAGTGTTCCCTTCTCTCCACATCCATGCCAGCATCTGCAGTTTTTGAGATTTTGTGATGTGGGCCATTCTCACTGGGGTTAGAAGATATCTCAGGGTTGTTTTGATTTGCATTTCTCTAATATATAGAGATGATGAACATTTTTTCATGTGTTTGTTAGCCATTCGTCTGTCATCTTTAGAGAAAGTTCTATTCATGTAGAAATTTCTTTTCTTTTTCTTTCTTTTTTTTTTTTTTTGTGATTTTTGGCCGGGGCTGGGTTTGAACGCACCACCTCTGGCATATGGGACCGGCGCCCTACTCCTTGAGCCACAGGCGCTGCCCCCTTCTGACATTCTTTAATGATCCCCATTCTCCCCCAATCTTTTTGATCGTGCTTTCTCTTTCTTCAAGAGTCCTTTTTCTGGAGTGGCACCTGTGGCTTAAGGCGGTGAGGTACTGGCCCATATGCCGGAGGTGGTAGGTTCAAACCCAGCCCTGGCCAAAAACTGCAAAAAAAAAAAAAAAAAAAAAAAAAGAGTCCTTTTTCTCAGCTCAGTGCCTGTAGCTCATTGGTTAGGGTGCCAGCCACATGCACCAGGACTGGTGGGTTTGAACCAGCCAGGGCCTGCTAAGCAACAAAGACAACAATAACAAAAAATAGGGCGGTGCCTGTGCCTCAGTGGGTGGGGTACCAGCCCCATATACTGAGGGTGACAGGTTCAAACCCGGCCCCAGCCGAACTGCAACTAAAAAAAAGCTGGGCGTTGTGGCGGGCGCCTGTAGTCCCAGCTACTTGGGAGGCTGAGGCAAGAGAATCGCCTAAGCCCAGGAACTGGAGGTTGCTGTGAGCCTTGATGCCACAGCACTCTACTGAGGGCAACAAAGTGAGACTCTGTCTCTACAAAAAACAAAAATAACAAAAAATAGGCCAGGCATGGTGGCTCACTCCTGTAGTCCCAGCACTGTGGGAGGCCAAGGCAGGTGGTTTGCCTGAGCTCAGAGGTTTGAGACCAGTATGAGCAGCAGTGAGCCAGAGTTAGAACCCGTCTCTACTAATATCAAAAACAGTAGGACAGGGCGGCGCCTGTGGCTCAAGGAGTAGGGCGCCGGTCCCATATGCTGGAGGTGGTGGGTTCAAACCCAGCCCCAGCCAAAAAAAAAAAAAAAAAACAGTAGGACAGAGCATTGCCAGAGGAAGAAGAAAATGAACAAAAAAAAAGAGTACTTCAAATGAAGAAGAATGAACAAGCAAGCAGAAATTAAAAATAAAAAAATAAAATAAAAATAACAAAGCCAGGTGCTACAGTGGGTGCCTGTAGTCCTAGCTACTCAGGAGGCTGAAGCAAGAGAATCGCTTCAGCCCAAGAGTTAGATGGAGGTTGCTGTGAGCTGTGACACCACAGCACTCTACTGAGGGCGACATAGTGAGACTCTGTCTCAAAAAAAAAAAAAAAAGTTCTTTGATGTTATCCTTATCCCAATTTTTAGTTCTCACTCTTTTTGTTTTTTTGATACAGAGTTTCACTGTGTCGCCCTTGGTAGAGTGCTGTGGTGTCACAGCTCACAGCAACCTCAAACTCTTGGGCTCAAGTGATTCTCTTGCCTCAGTCTCCCATGTAGCTGGGACTACAGGCGCCCACCACAATGCCTGGCTATTTTTAGAGATTAGGTCTCATTCTGGCTTAGGCTGGTATTGAACTCCTGAGCTCAGGCAGTCCACCCACCTCTGCCTCCCAAGTGCTAGGATTACAAGTCCTCACTTGTATTTTCCTCCTGGAGTCTCTTCCTCCAAGAGTTGAGTCTCCACTTCATTTGCTCTAAACATGGCCTTCCAAGTCAGCATTCCCAGATCCATGCCCCTTGCTGAGCATTAAGCTTGTGTCTTCTGCTGGCTGATGGATGTCATCTCCTAAATAAGCCACTATCACTTTGGACCCAACATGTGCATATGTGTGTATTTGTTAGTGTAAACAAAGTATAGAAAAAATTCCAAAATACAGTAGAACCTCTGTAAGTTGATCACTGAAGGGACTGTAACAAGCTGTTCGATGTGCCCATATGGTCAACATAAGGAACTGGGCCTGCTCTGCTGACATGTACATGTGCATGTCTGGTCTGCCCTTATAGACACTGGACTAAAATAACTGATGTACAGGAAGAATTGTGGTGCCAATGACATTGCTAATAAATTCCTCCAGGTGGTTTTAGGAGATGAGGCTTTTCATAGCATTCTATTTAGATTGGGGTGCCCATAGCTCACTGGTTAGAGTGCCGGCCACATGCTCTGGGTTTGAACACAGCCCAGGCCTGCTAAACAAAAAACAATAGCCAGGTGTTGTGGCAGGGGCCTATAGTCCCAGCAATTGCTTGAGCCCAAGAGTTTGAGGTTGCTGTGAGCTATGATACTATAGCACTCTACTGAGGACAACAAAGTGAAACTCTGTCTCAAAAAAAAGCATTCTATTTAGATAGACATGATATTCTATAGCAGTAGGCTGACGTTCAGTGGCTGTGCTTTTGTTGTGTGAAGGGCTATCTTATTTCACATCTATATTCCTGCTTCTGTGATACATAGACTAGGATATATATATATACACCCATACATACATAATACAAACATACATATACACACATGCCAAAGAGAGATGTTTTAGGGTTTATTGGACCAGAAGCATTTGCCAAAGGAATCTTTTCATAATAGGTCTGAGGCACTATGAATGTAACTATGGAGTCACTGCTACTATACAAGAAATGTCTGGAACGTATCCAACCATTATTAATAGTGTTTTTCATATTATGTGGCAAAATACATTACGAACGGCACTTATATTTTTTTCCTCCAGTGCCCTCAAGCTGTTGGCTAAAATTTCTATTTTTTTTTAAATTGAATATTCCTGTGTAAATGACTGAACGAAGGATACATCAAAAGCCAGGTGGGGGTGCAAAGTAAGAAAAGGCTGGGGCTGTGCAGACCTGTAATCTCTGAGCAGTGGAGGTGGGAGCTTCCCTTCAAGACCAGCCTGACTGAGCAAGAGCAAGACCCCATCGCTACTAAAAATAGAAAAACTAGCCAGGCATTGTGGCATGTGCCTTTAGTCCCAGCTACTTGGGAGGCTGGTACAGGAGTATCACTTTGATGCAGGAATTTCAGGTTGCCATGAGCTGGCCTGATGCCATGGCACTCTAGCCTTGGCAGCAGAGTAAGATTCTGTCTCAAAAAAGAAAGAAAAAGGAATTATAAAAGAAACTAAACCAACAAAGTCTAGGAAAATAAAAGTAGATAGTCAAAGAGGTGCCATCAATAGAAGTCACTGAAAAAACATGTTAAACAAAATAAGCAGCTTATACCATGAAAGAATAAAGGAGGCTGAAATCCCCCTTTGAAATGTGGAACAGCTCTTTCCACTACTCTTAATCCTTCTTTAATCCATGTATTCCTCTCTTTGTCATTTGCCCTAAATTACTGAAACCAAATACTTGACCGGAGACAGCTAAAGTGAACTAATCCTTTTTAGTTTGAGGTTAAACTAAGATAAGGCTGGTACGTTTAGCAGTGTTTCATGGACAAGTCTTTGAAAATGTTTGCGGTTCAGTTAATAGCTGAATTTATTTTTAATATGCATAGTGACATAGTCTTACTCCAATAAAAGTTAAGCTCTTTGAGGCGGCGCCCATAGCTCAGTGGGTAGGGCGCTGGCCACATGCACCCAAGCTGGAGGGTTCAAACCAGGGCCAGGCCAGCTAAACAACAATGACAACTGCAACAACAACAAAAAAAATAGCCAGGTGTTGTGGCAGGCACCTGTAGTCCTTGGGAGGCTGAGTAAGAGAATCGCTTAAGCCCAAGAGATTGAAGTTGCTATGAGGTGTGACACCATGGCACTCTACCCAGGGTTACATAGTGAGAGTCTGTCTCAAAAAAAATAAAAGTTAAGTTCTCTGAATAAGCATGACTAAAAAAGTGTTCCTTTTGATCCATTAGGAATAAAACTCACTATTCAGACACATGACTAAAATGTTTTATCTTGTATATAATTTCCAGCATTTCTAATGTTTAAATATGCCAGCAAGATCATTTGATGTTTAATATTCAAAAAAATGTGGAACAGTATTAGAAAATCATTAAAATTATGGTTTGCAGCTAAGGCGCCAGCCACATACACCTGAGCTATTGGGTTGGAATCCAGCCCTGGCCCGCCAAACAATGACGGCTGCAACCAAAAAAAATAGCCGAGTGTTGTGGCAAGCGCCTGTAACCCAGCTACTTGGGAGGCAGAGACAGGAGAATAGCTTGAGCCCAGGAGTACAGGTTGCTGTGAGCTGTGATGCCACAGTACTGTACTCAGGGCAACAGCTTTGAAGCTTTGTCTCAAAAAAAAAAAAAAAAATCACGGTTTACTTTTGCTAGAAGGTGACTGCATCTATAACAAAAGGGATAATAGGAAGTCTTCAAGTGGCCACGGTTCTTTTGTTAATTCCATAAGAACTGTTTTCTAAGACTGTTTCAATAATAGATTCATGATAAGAATATGGGCAGTGCCTGTGGCTCAAAGGAGTGGGGCGCCAGCCCCATATGCTGGTGGTGGTGGGTTCAAACCCAGCCCCGGCCAAAAACTGCCAAAAAAAAAGAAATATCATAGTAACAGTTGGCACTTTGACTGCATATCTTTTGAGATTTGCTGGCAAAAGAAGCATAAAAGTAATACACTACAGACTTGGAGTGCTATTTCTCAACTTAAAAGTACTTATCTAACCAACTCAATATGGAGTGTTTATCACATATGTACCACACTTGTGTTCAACACCAATTAAAAATATTATTCATTCTTCAGTGTGGCAATTAAATATTTTTAATTTTTATGTTTTCTTTATTTTCATAATACCTCTTTAATCATCTTTTTTCTTCTTCATAAAAAATGTCCCGAGAGATACAACAATCTAAGGTCTCTATAGATTATCGGATTGTAAAATTCCCCCACAATTATGTTCATTTATGTATCTTATAGATGATCTCTTTATGTATTATGTACTTCACAACTGCGAATTTAAGAGTTTTGTGCTCTACCTACTGAGTTAGCTGGTCAACTTTAAATTCCAGTTTTAAATTTCCACTCTAAACAAAATTCTCTGGCTGCCATCCATGTATCTGCCTTCATTCCACATCTTTAAGAAATGTGATATCTTGTACATTTTAAAACTGTTCCCATTGTTTTAGTAAAATTTAGCTATCAGTCTTTATGGATTAATTAATTAAATCGTTTTAATTTGTTTCTTTGTTCTGATGGTGGTGGTGGTGGTTTTTGCTTTTTTGAGATGAAGTTTCACTCTGTTGTCCAGGCTAGAATGCCATGGTGTCAGCTTAGCTCACAGCAACCTCAAACTCCTGGGCTTAAGCAATCCTCTTGCCTTAGCCTCCTGAGTAGCTGGGACTATAGGTGCCTGCCATGATGCCCAGCTCATTTTTCTATTTTTTGTAGAGGTGGGGTCTTTCTCTTGCTCAGGCTGGTCTCCAAACCCTGAACTCAAGCAGTCCTCCCTCCTCAGTCTCCCAGAGTGCTGGGATTACAGGTGAAAGCCTCCGCAGCTGGTCCCTTTCAATTTTTGATTCCCACTGTATTGAGTCCACAAATCACCTAAAAATTATAATCCTACATTCACACATCTATGGTCAGATGGATATTGATAATTTGCCACTCCATAAATTTTTATGGACAGAAAATAAATTTTAAATGGCCAATCACAGTGTAGATCTCCTAAATTTTGATCCTTTTAGAAACAAACTTATCCCCTTTGCTCGTGATAGTTCTGAAGTTAAGTTCTATTAGTTAAGAATCCCTAACACACATACGATCTGTTTCCACTAATACACTTAAAAACTGTTCAGGAGTGTCATTTCTTCATGGAAGAGAAATTCATCTGTTTATATATAAACACAAAAGTGTTTACACAAAAATGTAAACACAAAAGTGACTGATTAATTAAATGTTACTCTATGGAATGGTATATTTAGAAACTCAGCTACATCAACTCTGGAGTTCCCCAAATATTAAAATAGTAAATCAAATAATAGTATATATCCCTAACACACATTCAATCTATTTTCACTAATACACTTACAAACTGTTCAGGAGTGTCATTTCTTCGTGGAAGAGAAATTTATCTGTTTATATATATAAACATAAAACATTATTCCTTTGCTAATGGAGATTTCTGAATTATATCGGAAATGACCAGTTAAAGAATGCACGTAAGGCAGATATAGTCAAGGCAAAGGCTTTTACCTGCATTATTATTCTCTATGAATATTGTGATCTTCTGACACTTCCACATAGCATATTTTTCTTTTTCTTTTCTTTTCTTTCTTTCTTTTTTTTTGTTTTTGTTTTTTTGAGACAGAGTCTTACTATGTCTCCCTCAGTAGAGGGCCGTGGAGTCAGAGCTCACAGCAACCCCAAACTCTTGGGCTAAAGCAATTCTCTTGCCTCAGCCTCCAAGCGGCTGGGACTACAGGCGCCCACCACAACACCTGGCTACTTTTTTTTGTTGCTGTTGTTGTCGTCGACGTTTAGCAGACCCAGGCTAGGTTTGAACCCACGAGCTCTAGTGCATGTGGCTGGCACCCTAGCCACTGAGCTACAGGCATCGAGCCCTACATAGTATATTTTTCTGATTATGTAATACATAGGATAATGTAGTAACAGGAAAACAACACCAATAATTCTCATTCCATCTCTTCCACTTTCTAATTTGCCTCAACTGTAAAATTGTGATAATTTATTTCAGAAACATTTTAAGGACCAAAATGAAATAATATATTGAATTTTATGTTAATGTACTATGTCAACTATAAAATATCATTCTTTTGATACTGTGATTTGATACTGTGGTATTCTCAATAACTCAGTGTATTTCATTTAATTTCCTTCTTGGTTAAGTACACTTTTTGATGAAAATATACTACAAAACACCTATTTTTAAAAATCTAAAGTGGCTGAAATTATGGTAGAGTTAAAGTGAAAAGAAAGAAAAAAGTAGGAATTATAAAGGTAAGAGATTGTTCCGGTCACTGTGGATAGGAAGGAGAAATTGTATAGATTTAGAGCACTCATAGTTTACACCTGAAATAAATGCGTTTACCAACCAAAACAATATGAAAAAGAAGGAGAAAAAAGCAATCCAGACCCATCATTGAAGTAGTAGCCTACTTCTGGGTATATCTATGGACTTAGTACCCAAAATGTCTGTCACTCTACTCGATGCTTAAAATGGCTTTTTTCTAGCCTTAAATTGAGAAAATATAAGGCTGCTTCATTTGCTATCCTGAACCAGTATCATTAAAACTAGCTTTCAAACTACTGGTTTAAGCATATCTTTTATTTGCTTTGCCCAGGGTCTTCCATTTGCAGTCTACTTTTCAGCAACACTTTCGGCATATGGCAACAATTTCTTTTGTTGGACAGAGTCTTGCTCATGGTGCCAGGCTAGAGTGCAGTGGCTCACTGCATAGCTCACTTATCATAGCTCACTGCAACCTCAGACTCCCGGGTTCAAGCAATCCCCCTGTCCCAGCCTCCCAACTAGCTGAGACTATAGGCACTTGCCAAAAGGCCTGGCTAATTTCTATTTTTAGTAGAGATGGGATCTTGCTCTTACTCAGATTGGTCTCAAACTCCTGAGCTCAAGTGACCCTCCTGCCTCCACCAGCCAGAGTACTAGGATTACAGATGTGAGCCACCATGTCCAGCCAACTCGGGAGGCTGAGACAGGAAAGATCATTTGAGCCCAAGAGTTTGAGGTTGCTGAGAGCTAGGCTGATGCCATGCCACTCTAGCCTGGGCAACAAAGTGAGACTCTGTCTTCAAAAAACAAAAAAAGATTACTACTCCAATCGTAGCATTCTTCCCCTCTTCCCCCCTTTTTAGGTTTTCTGTTACCTATGAATAAAGTATAGCTTCATTAGCATTCAGCATGACTTTTTGGTCTTTCCACAAGGAGGTTTAACCTCATCTCTTCTTCCTTCCATGAACTCTTTCAGTTGTTTTTAAAACCTACATAACTTTTTCCAGTCTAATCATTGTCAAATGGAGAGAGGCCCTCTAAAAGAAAATAATATTTATTTGGGAATAGGGCATTGAAATGCAATAAGCTGTAGTAAACTATGTGCATATTCAGGGAGGTAAAGAAAGACAAAGGTTTTATTTATTTATTTAGACAGAGTCTCACTTTGTCACCCTTGGTAGAGTGCTGTGGCATCATAATTCACAACTTCAAACTTATGGGCTCAAGTGATCCTCTTGCCTCAGTTCCCCAAGGAGCTGGGACTACAAGTGCCCACCACAACACCCAGCTTTTTTTTTTTTTTTTTTTTTTTTAAGAGACAGGGTCTCACTCTTGCTTAGGCTGATCTCCAACTCCTAAGCTCAAGTGATCCACCTGCCTCGGCTTCCCAGAGTGCTAGGATTATAGGCAGGAGCCACCAGACCCAGCCTAGAAAAAGGTTTTTAAAGGAAAACTGTGGAAGATCACAAAATTGTTTTTAGATAATTATCCCTCTTCCAAGGATCAATAAAAAAGGCGATGCCAGTCTGAGGTTGAACAGGCAATTGCTGGGCAGATATCCTTATGGAAGTACTTTTTCTGTGTGATTGCTATGGCTGTAATGCAAGGTTGAGGGAAGTTATTGTAGAGTCCTTCATGACAGGTTCTGTTATCAGGCATTTATCCACAAGAACCCTTCTCTTCATGGCCTTCCTCAACACTGTTAGTATTTAGCACAAATGACTCCATTCAGATTCTGACAGCTTTCCCACTCGGCTCACTCATTCTCTTTTTCTATGCCTCAGATGTTTTCTGTTCAAAATTTCCCCCTCTGAACTTCTGTCGGACACAAATGCTATCCCTTGCTTCTGTGGGAAATAATCTCTTCTCCTATCATTCCTCTAACACTGTTTACACAGTGTCTAAAAGTTTTTTATGGGTACATAATAGCATATAGTTATAGGGTGTATCTGTTGTTTTGATACAGGCCTAAAATATGAGCTAACAAAATCAGGGTAACTGGGGTATCCATCACCTCAAGCATTTATCATTTCTTTGTGTTAGGAACATTCCAATTCCGCCGTTCAGTTATTTTAAAGTATGCCCTAATGGTTGATTATAGTTGCTTTGTCGTGCTATCAAATATTGTTCATTCTATCTAACCAACCATATTTTTGCATCTATTAGCCATCCCCACCTTATCCCTGTCAGTGCCCTGATACCCTTTCCTGACTCTGGTAACCGTCATTCTCATCTCCACTCTGTCTCCAGGAGATCATTGGTGTTTAACATTTAGCTCCCACATAAGAGTGAGCATGCGTGAGGTTGTCCTTATGTGCTCAGCTTAGCTCACTTAGCATAATGTTCTCCAGGTCCATACGTGTTATTGCAAATGGCAGGATTTCATTTTTAATGGTTATATAATATTCCATAATACAGGGGGCGTTTTTGTTATAGTAATTTGTATACATTCTAAAATCTCCCCTTCTAAATCATGAGCATCCTTTTTTTTTCTGTAGAGACAGAGTCTCACTTTATGGCCCTCGATAGAGTGCTGTGGCATCACACAGCTCACAGCAACCTCCAACTCCTGGGCTTCAGCGATTCTCTTGCCTCAGCCTCTTGAGTAGCTGGGACTACAGGTGCCCGCCACAACGCCCAGCTATTTTTTGGTTGCAGTTCAGCCGGGGCCAGGTTTGAACCTGCCACCTTGGTATATGGGGCCGGCGCCTTACCGACTGAGCCACAGGCGCCATCCAATCATGAGCTTCTTGTGGTCCTGTGCATATCTTCTCCAGCCCTTAGCCTAATGCTTTGTATTTGGTAAACGCACAATTTTTTTTTTCATGGAAATGAGTGGAAAGTGATTCTACTTCCTTTTTCCTCCATGAAACATTTTGTGTAATGTATGTTTATTTTATCTTAAAGATCAACTAAATATAATGTGAAAATTCAGGACACAGAAGTCAGTTGAAGGTCATCTGCCAAAAGGCAGAAGATGGAATTTTCTGAATATTGGTGGTCATAGGAGAACAGGTAGTTTTAGGAGTTTGTGGATGCAACATAACATAGTGAGCTTCGCATGTGAGTGTGGACTTGAGTTTCAAGGTGCCTTTGGTTCTGGCTCTATTACTTAACTAGTTCCACAGCCTTGAATATTTTCTTTTTTTTTTTTTTTAATTTTTTTATTAAATCATAACTGTATACAATGATATGATTATGGGGCATTATACACTCACTTCATAAACCATTTGACACATTTTTATCACAGTGGTTAACATAGCCTTTCCGGCGTTATCTCAGTTACTGTGCCAAAACATTTACATTCTACATTTACCAAGTTTCAGGGGTATTTGCGAAACTTGAATATTTTCTTTAATGTTTCTGCCCCTCAATTTTTCATAATGTGGGATGAGGATAGAAATAACACTCATCTTATGGTTGTTGCGAGGATTAAATTAAGTTACTATCTGTAAGGCACATCAGATAACACATGTTGCATAAATCCAAAAGAGTTACCTTTATTATTAAAACTGGCTATCTAAAAAGGGAAAGACATGTTCTTGTTGCCTCCTAATGACTATTTAAGTGTAAAAAATGTAAAGAATTCATTACCAAATAGTTATAGAAAGCACTGGTTTGGACCAGAACCTGTGGCTTCTCTAAGATCATCAGATTTTCTCAAAGATTTTTATAAGGACCAGAAAAGGGAACTAATCAGGTTCATATACATTTTAATAATCCTTTGGCTTCAGTATATATATAGATTTTTTTTTTTTTGATACAGGGCACCATCACAGCTCACAGCAACTTCAAACTGCTAGGTTCAAGCAATCCTCCTGCTTCAGCCTCCCGAGTAGCTGGGACTACAAGTGCAGTTTAGCATGCCCAGCGAATTTTTCTATTTTTTGTAGAGACAGAATCTCACTTGAAGTCCAGAGTCTGGCTTCAATATTTTTCTAGGGGTGGTGCCCGTTACTCAGTGGGTAGGGCCCTGGCCACATACACCAAGGCTAGAGGGTTTGAACCCGGCCTGGGCCAGCTAAAACAACAATGACAACTGCAACAACAAAATAATAGCTGAACCGGTGGCTCCTGTGGTTCAGTGAGTAGGGCGCTCACCCCATACACCAAGAGTGGCGGGTTCCAAACCCAGCCCTGGCCAAATTGCAACAAAAATATAGCCAGATGTTGTGCCGAGCACCTGTAGTCCCAGCTACTTGGGAGGCTGAGGCAAGAGAATTGCTTAAGCCCATGAGTTTGAGTTTGCTGTGAGCTGTGATGCCACAGCACTCTACCCAGGGTGACACAGTGAGACTCTGTCTCAAAAAATTTTTTTTTCTAGGAAAATTCTGTAGGAATGGGTTTCTAAAATTCATTCATTTATATTTATTTATGCAGCTATTCAATAAACATGTCTGTTTTAAGAACAGAGAAATGAGGAATACTCTTCCTGTCTTCAACTAATTCACAGTCTAATGTAAAAGGCAATCTTGAAGGGTTTAGCCAGCTGAGGTAAATATGGGAGGAAGTGAGTTCAAGATAGCAAGAAACAATCTGAGCCAAAGCACCGGGGCACAAAAGGGCAGGAAATAATATTCAGGGAACTTCACTTTACAATAACTGAACATAGGGTAAGAATAGCTGGATATAAGGTAGTGGTAAGAGAGAGAAGCAAGGGCCAGGTTTGCTGGTTCACGCCTGTAATCCCAGCACTGTGGGAGGCCAAGGCAGGTGGATTCCTTGAGCTCAGGAGTTTGAGAACAGCCTGAGCAAGAGTGAGACCCCGCACAGAGCTATCCTCTCAGCTGTTCCAAAGGAAGCTGTTGTCATTTCTGGAAGGAAACTGGCCAAGGAGATCAAGCAGGAAGTGCAGCAGGAGGTGGAAGAGTGGGTGGCCTCTGACAATAAACAACTCTACCTGAAGGTGATTCTGGTCCGAGAGAACCCTGCAAGTCACTCCTGTGTCCTCAACAAAACCAGACCAGCTGCAGATGTGGGAATCCACAGTGAGAGAAATGTGAAATCAGCTTCCATTTCAGAGGCAGAATTGTGGAATTTAATCAACAAACTAAATAGTGATGATAAGGTTCAGCTGCCTTCAGAGCACCCTGATGAGGGACAGATCTGCAATCTGCAGTGCTGTTTCTCCAGACAAGGATGTTGATGCCTTCATGTAACTGACGTAGAGAGAATAAGTTTGTTCCAGTATTCGTTACCAGCTACCCCACGACGTGTGTAGAAAATAATTAAGTGATTGTGGCATTCCAATATTCCAACCCTAGGGAAGGCAGCTGTGGCTAGAAGGTCAAAAAATTGGAATGCCTATTGCAATGTTACTACACACAGATGGGGCATGTGAACGTCCTAGGAGGTGATGCCACAGTTACGATATGTTACCCATACGTTCCTAAAGATCAGCTGAGGAAACACACAATTCTGTAGATGTGGTAGCATCTGCTGCAGGCTTCCAAATCTGATCACAGCAGGAGCAACAGTCATAGACGTGGGGATAAATAAGAGTTCAAGAGCTCATAACTGCTAAACCTAAGTTGGTTGGAGGTGTGGATTTTGAAGGAGTCGGGAACAAAACTGGTTACATCACTCCAGTTCCTGGGGGTGTTGGTCCCATGACAGTGGCAATGCGAATGAAGATACCATTGTTTTTTTTTTTGTGGCTTTTGGCCGGGCTAGGTTTGAACCCACCACCTCCGGCATATGGGACCGGCGCCCTACTCCTTGAGCCACAGGCGACGCCCAGGATACCATTGTTGCTGAAAAAAACTTTTGAGGCCTGGTGGGGCGCAGTGGCTCACACCTGTAATCCTAGCATTCTGGGAAGCACAAGTTGGAGGATCCTTTGAGCTCAGAAGTTTGAGACCAGCCTGAGCGAAAGCAAGACCCCATCTCTACTCAATATAGAAAAACTAGCCAGTTGTTGTGGTTGGCACCGGTAGTCCCAGCTACTGAGGAGGCTGAGGCAAGAAGATTACTCAAGCCCAGGAGCTTGAGGTGAACTATGACATCTCAGCACTCTACCAAGGGTGACAGAGTGAGACTGTCTAGACACTACAAAACAAACAAAAAAACTGCTGAGGGCTGAAGAGCAGGAAGTGCTGACATCTAAAGACCTTGGTGTAGCCAGTAATTAACAGTTGTGTCTTTGTTGTCTTGAAGAGGAAAGCAGGCCAATAGAAATGCAATATTTTTTATTTATTCTACTGAAACAGTTTAAATGATGCTTTGTATTTATTGAAAGCTTAAATGGGTGGGTGTTTGTGCACATGGGTCCCCAGTATCATGCTGGGTCCTCTGATCTAGTTAAGAGCAGCCATTAGCCTAGGGACTAACATGGCAACACCTTTCCACTGAAAATGGATGCCTCGCTTTGTCAAGCCACCTGTCTTAAGAATTTGACTTTTCTAGCATTGCATTTCCCAAAGGCTATTCCAATAGGAATTGATACTCATTTTAGGTTCCAAAACTTTGAGGTCAACTAATCAAACCAAAGGAAAAACAATGCTAGAGAAAATTAGGGAAAAGGTGAAAGGGAAAAAATGTTGGTAATTGCATAGAAAAAAAATTAATTTATTAAGATATAAGTATTGATGGATAATCAGATTTATACAAGTAGAACTGAATTAGCTAGAAAATCCTAAGCTTTTTTTTTCTTTTTCTTTTCTTTTCTTCTTTTTTTTTCTTTTGGTGGCTTAGTAACTGGGAAAATCTTTAAGTTGTTCTATTTGCCTTTAGCCCACATGCATATTAACCATCAGGGAGGTCTCATTTTAGTTTTCTAGGACCAAAAATATTATTTTATAACTTATTCATGTGAATTATCATATTTGACTTTTGCTATATACTTAGATTTCATTATTAAATTTTTATATTGTTAGGGGTATGCACCGTTTCTTTGAGCTATCTTGAAACCTATTTTTGAAAAACAAAACCTAGGAATTGATAATCATTTCGGCAGCTCATTTAAGTATGCAACTTACTTTTTCACCAAAGAATGTCAGCAGATGCTGGCTTTTCTGTAATGTGCTCTGTTGGCTTTTCCAAACGATTTTTAAGAACTTGAGTTAATATTGAATTTAATCTGACCTTATGACTAAAGGTTTTTTTGGGGTTTTTTTTGCAGTTTTTGGCCGGGGCCAGGTTTGAACCCGCCAGTATATGGGTCTGCTGCCCTACTCCTTTTAGCCACAGGTGCCGCCCCTTTTTTTTTTTCTTAAAAAAAAAGAAACAGAAACTCAACTCAAACCTACATACAGAGAGTAATTATTGGCTCATGAAATCCAAGGAGGGATCGAGAAAGGCAGGGCTGCAGAGGTGGGTGTTGGGAGCAGCCGGAACAAGGGACCCAACCCTTGTTATGGGTCTTCACAAGTCTTGTTTCTGTTGCTTTCGGATGGTAGTTTCACTTTCTCTCACTGCTGACCAGCTTTGTCTAACAGCAGGAAAGATGTCTATGATGTTATTGAGCTTAGACTTAAAGCTTTAACCCCTGGAGAGAGATATCCCCAATCTCTCTCCCTGTCCCAAAGTGCAAACATCCTAGAGAAACTACTTTCTGGCCCAGCAGAAGGTGGGTGCCCAACCCAGGGGTTACCATAGGAATCATTTCCACAGAGTTCTAGCAAGATAATCCTAGGCGTCCATTTTCTCAGGTACTTTATGAAAAATATAAACCTTAAATATGGGATGTGATATAGTTAAATAGAAGGACAGAAAGCCAGTGTTTCAGAGAGGAGTAGAACGTGGTTATGAATGAAAAGGGAAGCCTGATTGGATGACAAGGCTGTGTCCTTGTTCCCGTAGGAAATAAAGCTGAACTGCTAAGCTAGAAAGTGATTATGAAGGACTGAAAAGCTAAACATATAATTTTTTCTAATTGAAGCAGCCACTATAGGTCTCCTATAGATTCAACTATGACTTCTGAGACCCCAAATACATCCTTAACCACTCCCTAGAATACCATTCCTTGTATTTTTCTTTTTTTGAGGCAGAGTCTCACTATGTCGACCTCGGTAGAGTGCTGTGGTGTCACAGCTCACAACAACCTCAAACTCTTGGGCTTAAGCCATTCTCTTGCCTCAGCCTCCCAAGTAGCTGGGACTACAGGCACCTGCCACAATGCCTGGCTATTTTTTTGTTGTAGTTGTTTAGCTGGCCCGGACTGGGTTCAAACCCACCACCCTGGGTGTATGTGGCTGGTGCCATAACCACTGTGCTCTGGTGCTGAGCCATTTTTTTTTTTTTTTTTAGAGACAGAGTTTCACTTTATCGCCCTTTGTAGAGTGCTGTGGCGTCACAGCTCACAGCAACCTCCAACTCCTAGGCTTAAGCGATTCTCTTGCCTTAGCCTTCTGAGTAACTGGCACTACAGCCTGTCACAATTCCCAGTTATTTTTTGTTGTTGTTGCAATTTGGCGGGGGCCAGGTTCAAACCCACCACGCTTGGTATATGGGGCCAGCACCCTACCCACTGAGCCACAGGCACCACCCTGAGCCATTGTTTTTCTTTCCTTTTTTTTTTTTTTTTTTAAGCAGGGCCTTGCTGTATCACCCAGGCTGGAGTGCCCTGGAACACTTACAGCTTACCGCAGCCTTGAGATCAGGAAGCCCCTTCCAGTTTTCACAGTTCTGTGAGTTGATTCCTAATGCTGATCTTAAAAGTCTTCAAATTTGTTATGCCTGATCTAGTTATTTGAAAAAAATAAAAGGCAGGGCCATGGCTCACGCCTGTAATCCTAGTGCTTTGGGAGGCCAAGGTGTGTGGATTGCCTGAGCTCACAGGTGTGAGACTTTATCTCTAAAACTAGCCAAGCATTGTAGTGGGAGCCTGTAGTCCCAGTTACTCAGGAGGCTGAGGCAAGAGAATCACTTAAGCCCAAGGGTTTGAGGTTGCTGTGAGCTGTGACGCCATAGCACTCTACTGAGGGGAACAAAGGGAGACTCTGTTTCAAAATATAAAAAAATATTTAAATAAATAAAATAACAAAAAATGAGTCTTTTAAGGGCAAGCACAGTAGCTCACATCTGATAACCCTAGCACTTTGGGAAGCCAAGGTGTGAGGATCACTTGAGTCCAGGAGTTCAAGACCAGCCTGGACAATGTAGGTGGACCTACACTAAAAAATAAAAAAGAAAAAGAAAGAAGCCCATGGTCATCTCAGCCTGTATAAGGTAGAAAAAAGTAGATAAGAGACCTTTTTTTTTCTTCTTCTTCTTCTTCTTGAGATATAGAGTGTTGTGGCGTCACAGCTCACAGCAACCTTAAACTCTTGGGCTTAAGTGATTCTCTTGCCTCAGCCTCCCAAGGAGCTGGAACTACAGGTGCCCACCACAATGCCTGGCTATTTTTCATTGTAGTTGTCATTGTTGTTTAGCTGGTCAGGGCTGGGTTTGAACTCACCATCCTTGGTGTATGTGGCTGGTGCTGTAACCACTGTGCTACCGGCAACAAGCCTCTCTGAAGGGTTTTTCTCTTAGAATGTTACTTGGAAGAAGGTGATTCAAAGGCTGGGGCATAGAAAGTTGAAAGGATAGAGAACTCATTACTCATAAATGATAAAATTTTACTTATACAAATCACACATTCTTGTGGCATCTGTTATACCCTTGAAAACAAAAGTGAGAAAAAACATTCATTTTGTTTGCATTTGTTCTATGACAGATATCTTTTTGAGAATTAAGAGGAAATTATATTTTTGAGAAATATAATAAAATTAATAGAAGATGCAGGATAAAATCCTTAGGTGTATATAAAGAATTTAATAAACATACTTAATCTTTCAAAATAACATATTCATAACAACTATTGATTCCTATACCGTTCTATGTACTGATATTGCCATGTCAAAAATATTCTAGTAAAAATTTATGGTAAATAGATTGCAATACATACATTTCATAGTTTAACAAACAAGAAATTAAGTTTGGATCTTGGTAGGCAAAAGAAAATAAATGACAATATTCAGGGCAGCACCTGTGGCTCAGAGGAGTAGAATGCCGGCCCCATATGCCAAAGGTGGTGGGTTCAAACCCAGCTCCGGCCAGAAACTGCAAAAAAAAAAAAAAAAAAAAAGACAATATTCAGTTTAAAATGATTATTATAATTTTCTTTAAACATTAACTTTATCTTTTAAATATTTTATATTAATACAAATTAATGTAAATATTACATTTCACAAATACAGGAGGACTTATTTCTTATTTGTATTTACATAGGTGAGAAAGGAAGGAGAACTATCATGAAAGTGGGGAGGGTTAGAGTAAGTGAACATGATTGTGGAAAGGATAGACTGTAATGTTTCTGGCAGGGAAAAAGCATTCATCTAATTAGGAAATGTGTTCCTTAATAAGGAGAAAATTATTTTTAAAAACAGAAAGTAAAAGATACAACATAAATACAAGGTTTTTTTGTTTGTTTTTGTTTTTGAGACAGAGTCTCACTATGTCCCCCTCAGTAGAGTCCTATGGTGTCATAGCGCACAGCAACCTCAAACTATTGGGCCCAAGCAATTCTCTTACCTCAGCTTCGCAAGTAGCTGGGAGTACAGGCGCCTGCTACAACGCCAGATTATTTTCAGAGACAGGGTCTCAGTTTTGCTCAGGCTGGTCTCCAACTCCTGAGCTTAGTTAGGCAATCCATCTACCATGGCCTCCCAGAGAGCCAGGATTACAGGCCTGATAGGAGGTGTATAAAGTTCTTTGACCTCATTGTAAAAGTGGTTGAATCAGTAGTTCACTTCAACCCAATATGCTAAAATATAAGCTTAATTTAAATTACTTGTCAAAGGTACAACATCCTAGGCTAAGACTGCATATTTTGTTTTCCTTACTACTTTTATGAAAGTTCATTAGAAATTCAGTAATACATTACCTTTATAGAATATCTATGTCAGTGCCAGCCACATACACAGAGCTGGTGGGTTCAAACCCAGCCCAGGCCTGCCAAACAACAATGACAATTACAACAAAAAAAAATAGCCGGACGTTATGGCAGGCGCCTATAGTTTCAGCTACTGAAAAAAAAAAGAATATCTACCGGGTGGTGTCTGTGGCTCAGTCAGTAAGGCACCTGCCCCACATACTGAGGGTGGTAGATTCAAACCCGGCACCAACCGAACTGCAACAACAAAAAAATAGCCGGGCGTTGTGGCGGGCGCCTGTAATTCCAGCTACTCGGGAGGCTGAGACAGGAGAATTTCTTAAGCCCAGGAGTTGGAGGTTGCTGTGAGCTGTGTGATGCCCCGGCACTCTACTGAGGCCATAAAGTGAGACTCTGTCTCTACAAAAAAAAAAAATAATAATAATAATATCTACCATAGATATGAGAATTGTATCTTAATCCATGCTTCATAGTTTTCTTATGTCCTTCTATGTATTTCAGTTTAAATGTATGTAATATTAAAATCTTTTTCACATAGACTTTTTTTTTTGAGACAGGATTTTATTATGTCCCCCTCAGTAGAGTGCTGTGGCGTCACAGCTCACAGCAACCTCAAACTCTTGGGCTTAAGCAATTCTCCTGTCTCAGCCTCCCGAGTAGCTGGAATTACAGATGCCCGCCACAATGCCCGGCTATTTTTTTGTTGTTGCAGTTCAGTTGGTGCCGGGTTTGAACCTGCCACCCTCAGTATATGGGGCCGGTGCCTTATTGACTGAGCCACAGACACCACCCGGTAGATATTCTTTTTTTTTTTTTTGGAAATAAGAGTCTCAAGCTGTCACCTGGGTAGAGTGCTGTAGCATCATAGCTCACAGCAACCCAAACTCTTAGGCCTAAGCAATTCTCTTGCCTCTGCCACCCAAGTAGCTGGGACTACAGGCACCCACCACAACGCCTGGCTATTTTTTGGTTGTAGTTGTCATTATTGTTTGGCAGGCCCAGGCTGGATTTGAACCCGCCAGCTCTGGTGTTTGTGGCTGGTGCCCTTGCCGCTGAGCTATAGGCACTGAGCCTATGATAGATATTCTTACTTGGTTTTGCAAATAAGATATGAATCCCACGCAGTATAGCAGTATATTCTTACTTGACAGTTATATATATATATATATATATATATATATATTTTTTTTTTTTTTTTTTTTTTTTTTTTTTTTGTGAGGCAGAGTCACAGCAACCTCCAACTCTTGGACTCAAGCAATCTCCTGGCCTCAGTTTTTCTATTTTTTTTTTTTTGGTTTTTCTATTTTTAGTAGAGCTGAGGTCTCACTTTTGCTTAGGCTGGTCTTGAACTCGTGAGCTCAAGCAATCCACCAGCCTCAGCCTCCCAGAGTGCTCGGATTACAGGTGTGAGCCACTGCATCCAGCCAGCAATATATTTTTTTAAATGTTTATGCTGTATGATAAAAATGCTTGCCATAGAATGTCCCCCAAATCACCATATGTAGGGGAAAATACAAAATATTTACAAAAATTACTATGTGTTGGCTACCTCTTTGTAAAATTTCATAAAGAATATTTTGTAAATTGAGTTACATTTAGCTACAATTACCCATTTTTCCCTATATATGGCAACTTTGGGGGACACTCTATATTTGAATCTTTTGGTATAAATTTCTATTAAGTTTTATGACATTCTGTTATACAAAGGTCAGAGCGAATGTAAATAGAAACCAGCAGAATATTGTTTTCACCATGACTCGTTGGTATACAGCTATGACCTTGTCCTTACCATTAACAAAAACTTATTACACCAGCAGGACAGTGTCAGCCCTTTCGAGCTTTGTCAACTTGCATTATTTTCCTTCTTTAGTGCAGTCATAGGCCAAATTCCTATCTTCCCATCATCTTTGCTCACACTAATGTTAAAGAAAATAATATTGCATTCACACAAAATACACCAATGTTAATAGAGTCATGATTTAGTTTTGGACTATAAAGATGCAAAGTAGATCACTTTCTACTTTATTTTATGTACTTTTCTTTCTCTCTTCCATCTTTGGACTAAATAGTCCCCAGAATGAAAATTTCTTGGATGAATCTGAATAATCCCTCCCCCTTTTCTGGTAGAGACAATGTCTTCCTGTATTTCCTGGTTTGGTTTCCTATTCTGGGCTCAAGAGATCCTCCTACTTTGGCCTCCTAAAGAGCTAGGATTGCAGGTGGGAGCCACTGTGCCTTGCCAGAATGCAAGAATACTTCTTTGAGTATACTCGCACCTTTTCTCATGTTTTTGTCTCCCTCATTAGATTGTTAGTGCCTCAGTATAAGACATACAACGTGTTCCAGTCAGGGATGGATGGCTTACTATTTGCCTGCAGACCTATGAATCCAAATGAAAACACTTTATTTTCCTAATTCCAAAATTTCATTCAAATCTATCTCCTTCCTTCCAACTCCCAGAACCTGGTTCTAGTTCAAGCCTTCATTCTCTCTCACCTGATTACTGCAATCATTTTCTAATTATTTACCTAGCCTTTGGTCTCTGACCTCTGGCAATTCATCTTTGATTTCCTTCCCTATTATCTTTCAAAAAACACAGTTCTGATGTTATCGCTCCCTAGTGTATGTATGAAAGATTTCCATGGCTCCCATTGAGTATAAAATAAAATCCCTAGCTTGGCATTCAAGGCTGTACAACCTCCTCCTACCCTCCCTTTTCCAATTGCTGTTCCTAGGTTCTCAACCTGTGGGTCGTGAACTGTATTAAAGGGCCCATGACATTAGGAAGGTTGAGAACCACTGTTCTAGGAGCTATTGTTTGCCAAAAATATCTTTGCATGTTCTTATCCCCTGTCCTCTATCTTTCCCTTATGAGGACTTCTTCAGCTATTCGTAACTTGTTCTTTAATTAAAATCCAGCTAGGGCGGTGCCTGTGGCTCAAGGAGTAGGGCGCCGGTCCCATATGCCAGAGGTGGCAGGTTCAAACCCATCCCCGGCCAAAAAAAAATCCAGCTAAACAGGATCTTTTAACACCTTTCTTGCTGTTCCCAAACTTGTTCCTTCTCCTTTCCAGGGCATGTTGTTTATTTATTGATTTTACACTTGCCACCTGCTTTATACTCTAGAGATGGTCCTCTGTCTCTTCTTTATACTGTGAGGGTGTGGATGATTTATTCCCCTCTCTATGGCCACAGTTTAGCAAGTGGAGAGGGAGGAGGACAATAACCCTGCCTGGGAAATAAAAATGTTTCTAATGACTTAAGTGCATGGGAACTTTCCAGCCTGTTTCTTGTAAGTAATTCAAATTCTTTAATTATGGGCATCCTCCTTACCTGAAACAACTTCCTGGAATTAGGGTTCAGAGATCTTTTATAAACTGTTTCCTCAAGAAAGAGTTTGTAAGTTGTGAGTCAAGGACATTTTAAGTCACTCTATATATACATACAACTCAAAAATTTACACAAGGCATTCAGCCACGAACCACATTTCCTCTGTGCAAACTGTCTAGCGACAGACTTCCCTACAAGGAATTTTTACACGTAAGGCAAGAACACCTGTGCTCTCTTAACCTTTGTCAAAATATCTGACCAATGACAATATTTTGAAGCTGTAGGTGATTGGATTTTCTTTTGTAGACCACAGTTGTTAATTTTACTGATTATAGTTCCTGGTCCTGTCTTGGGGTCTACATCTAGTCTTTACACATAGCTTTCGAGACATCAGTCGTCCGCTACAGCTCTGTAATTAGCTGTTAATTACTTGTGTCAAGCGATTCCTGCGCGTGGTGGTTACTTCGCCTGCATTCATCATTAGCCATTTGATTCTGTGCCAGCAGGAAGTCCGGCTGCTGGGTCACTGGCCTCTCCAAAGCATGCACCAAGATCGCGGCCTCTCCAAGTCTATGTTTCATAGCGGGAATCCGGCAACACTAGTCTGCGGAGACCCATGCCGAAGATGGAGGAGGAGGAACACATTACGGCCTGCCAGCCGAGCACCGCCAGGTGGCGGGTATTCCGGAGAACCTTGTACGACAGCCCGCTGGCCTTCCCGAGAAGCAGCCGGATGCGCCAGGGGTAGCAAAGCACTGCGCGGCCCTTATAAGAGCTGCGGGGGGCGGGACACGGCCCGCGCGGGCGCGTGGAGGCCGTGGGAGGAGGCGGAGCGCGCGCGGCAAGGGAGGGGCGCGCAGGGCGGGGGCGCAGCGGTCTCTGCGGCCTGTGGCGCCGTCACCGGTCAGAGTCCCGCGGTTAGAGGGAGGCGCAGCTGCCGCTGCTGCTGACCGGGCGCGCGGGGACGGTTCGGGGCTTCGCAGGGGGCCAGCCTGCCTTCCCGGCGGGTCCGTTATCATGTCGCTGAGGCAGCGCCTGGCCCGACTGGCCGGCTGGCTGCAGGAGCCGCAGAAAGTGGCCCGTTTCCAGCGGCTGTGCGGGATGGAAGCGCTGCCAAGCGCTCCGCCGACCTGAGGGAGGATGAGGAGGCGGAGGCGCCCCGAGCCGGAGACCCCTGGCGGCGAGAGCGGCAGGCGAGGGCCCCCGGGGACGCGCGGCCGCCCGGGAGGACCGCAATCAGTGTCCCGCCAAGCCGGGCGGCGGCGGGGCCCCCAACGGCGTGCGGAACGGGCTGGCCGCCCAGCTGGGCCGGGCCTCGCCACGGCGCGCGGGCAACTCGCTGACCGGCGAGGAGGGCGAGCTGGCCTGCGTGAGCAACGGGCCGCTCTACTACCTGTTCTGCTTCGGCACGGAGTTGGGCAACGAACTCTTTTACATCATGTTCTTCCCCTTCTGGATCTGGAACCTGGACCCCCTGGTGGGCCAGAGGCTCGTGGTCATCTGGGTGCTGGTCATGTACCTGGGCCAGTGCACCAAGCACATCATCCGCTGGCCCCGCCGTCTCGCCGCCTGTGGTGAAGTTGGAGGTCTTCTACAACTCCGAGTACAGCATGCCCTCCACGCATGCCATGTCCGGCACCGCCATCCCCATTTCCATGGTCCTCCTCACCTATGGCCGCTGGCAGGTAAGAATCCCTCCCCTTTCCCCGCTCAGCTTGGGGCAATTAAAAGCTTGGAGTTCTCTTTGCTCTGTATAGTTATTTTAAATTTGGCCAGTCCCCTCCAAAATCTGTCTTTCTACCGTCTGTCAGTTTCCTCAAACAGGCCTTTCTGGGTTTAAAAAAATTAAGTAATAAGTGAAGCCTAGAGATTCGAATAATTTCTGTTGTGATACCAGAGCCCTTCTTAGAACCCAAAGGGAAAACCTTTAATGGAGTAATACATTATGGTTGGACTTTGAGTTTTTAAACTGCCTTAATTACTGGGCTCAGTGGGTAAGTTCAAACCCGCCCCGGCCAAACTGCAACAAAAAAATAACTGGGAGTTGTCGCGGGCCCCTGTAGTCCCAGCTACTGGGCAGGCTGAGGCAAGAGGCTCGCTTGCGCTCAAGAGTTAGAGGTTGCTGTGAGCTGTGACGCCTTGGCACTCTACCGAGGGTGAAATAGTGAGACTCTGTCTCTAAAAAATAAATTAACTGCTTTAATTCTTGTGTTGCGCAGTGAAAGTGTATTTTCCTTGTAACTGATTGTTAGGAAACTATGACCCAGTTTTATAGTTAACATATGTTGTTTTCCCTAAAACTTATTCTATTTCAGACATAGGTATTAGATAAAGTCATGAGATTCACTGAGACTGTTTATAAAACCTTAGTATAATTTCAAAACAAACGTGCTAGTTCCAAATAGTGAAGTAAAGAATTTTCAGCTGAAATCTACCCTTAATGGAAGTTAATGGAGCATGGTCTCAAGAGATGTTGTTGCTGTTTTGCTGATAGAAGGTTTAATAATCTTCTGGACCATTGATCTGCAAGTATCAATTGTTAGGCTACAACAGTGTTATTGTTGCAATAACTCTAAAAAATGCATGGTTTAAAAGTTTTTCTTAAAGATAGGGTCCTTAATCAGACTGGTGGGTTTATAAAAGTGGCAAATAGGACAGCAGGGTCAGCCTGACCATCAAAAAAGAGTTTTTTTTGTTTGTTTTTTGGAGACAGAGCTTCAAGCTGTCACCCTCAGTAGAGTGCTGTGATATCACAGCTCAGAGCAACCTCAAACTCTTGAGCTTAAGCAATTCTCTTGCCTCATCCTCCCAAGTAGCTGGGACTGCAGACATCCACCACAACACCCAGCTATTTTTTTAAGTTGAAATTGTCATTGTTTGGCAGGCCCCGGCTGGATTTGAACCCACCAGCTCCATTGTATGTGGCTGGTGCCCTAGCTGCTTGAGCTACAGGTGCCTAGCCAGGAAAGAGTTTTTAATGGTAGTTATTTTTATTTTGCCTACTTCTTTTGGCCCTCCAATTTTGAGTTCTCCATGGTCCATAAATGTTACTTAGGTTTAAAACTAATTATCTTTCTGCACTGGTCTTGTGTCTATTTGCAAGAAAAGGCAAAAAAAAAAAAAAAAAAAAAAACAAAACTAAATGTCTTTTGTATAGAAGAACTGTTTATTCTTAGATTTCTGGGATTGCTTTATTTGTCTTTTACATTGTTAAAAGATTTACTTATGCTGTAAATCAGTCCCTTAATTTAAGAATAAAGTGTGTTCCGTCTTCAGTGACAGTAAGGAAAAAAAAATAAAGTGCATGATTATGGCGATTCTAAGGAAGCAGACATCCTCTATTTTCCCCCTTTACTGAACAAAATCTTCTTAGATCGACAAATACACATTAATGCCAAAACTCCTTTCTGATAACCTTACCTATCCCACTTTTGATTTCAGTGTAGATAAAACTTTATCCCCCTAGATACTCTGTGTAGTGCATCTCTCTTAAAATAACATGGAAAATATGTAATGTGCATAGTGAGGATGACAGGATTAGGAGGGAAGCGTCATCTGGAAGTCTTTTCCTATTTGTGAAGCAATGCTGCCTGTTTGCACAATAAATCAGTATCTGAAATTTTTCGTTTAATCTAAATAGTTCATAATCTAAGATTGTCAGTGAACTGTGTTTGGCATGGTATTTGCTCACTAGCTGATGTTTCTCTTATTTTCATGGGACTTTTAGGATTCTATAAAAATAGGGCCTGTTATAACACCTCAGCAAGTAGCTATGTAGCTATGTTGTGTGCTTACATTGTAGTTTTTAAATGATCTAGTATTTAATTACCAGTTTAAATGATCTAGTATTCATGGTTATTTGAATTACCAAAATAAGCTTACATTATAGTTTGTTTTTTTTTTTTTGTAGAGACAGAGTCTCACTGTACCGCCCGCGGTAGAGTGCCGTGGCGTCACACAGCTCGCAGCAACCTCCAACTCCTGGGCTTAAGCGATTCTCTTGCCTCAGCCTCCCGAGTAGCTGGGACTACAGGCGCCCGCCACAACGCCCGGCTATTTTTTTGTTGTTGCAGTTTGGCCGGGGCTGGGTTTGAACCCGCCACCCTCGGTATATGGGGCCGGCGCCCTACCCCTTTGAGCCACAGGTGCCACCCATTTTGTTTGTCTTTTGAGTCTTTGCATGTCCGAAGTCTTCCTATTCCCCATCTTGTACTTGAGTTGTGAGAAATAGGACCTAGAATAAGGAACCCTCCCAAGGACAGTAAGATTGGGAATAGAAGAAATGAGTGCAGATATGTTGTTACTTATAATTGGGAGCTAACAGATGGGCACACACAAGCACAAAGAGCTGTAAAGGACCCTGGAAACCGAGAGTGGGGTGGGGATGAGGAATAAAATCTTACCTATCAGTACAATGAACATCGTTCTGGTGATGGGCACACTAAAAGCTCTGACTTAAGCATTATACAAGGTATCCATGAAAAAAAATTTGTATCCCCTTAAAATTTTAAAATAAAGGAAAAAAAGAAATGAATGTGGAGATAAAAAATGTGTGGTAAAGCTAATGACTGAAAATTCAGGAGTGAATTCTGGTTTGGGTTTTTTTTTTTTTTTTTGAGACAGAGTCTTATTGTGCCATCCTCGGTAGAGTGCTGTGGAGTCACAGCTCACAGCAACCTCTAATTCTTGGGCTTAAGCAATTCTCTGGCCTCAGCCTCCCAAGTAGTTGGGACTACAGGCGCCTGTCACAACGCCCGGCTATTTTTTTTTTTTTTTGGTACTTGTCATTGTTGTTTACCACGCCTGGGCCGGGTTTGAACCCACCAGCCCAGGTGTATGTGGCTGGCGCCCTAACCACTGAACTACAGGCACCGAGCTAGGAGTGGATTCTGGAAGACTTCCCAAATACACTTACCTGGAATGCAGTGTTGAAGCATGCAGAAAGTGGTGTCTTTTGTCTGCAATCCTAGCATTTTGGGGGGCAGAGGCCAGAAGTCTGAGACGACCCTGAGGAAGACAGAGAAGTTTTGTCTCTACAAAAAACAAGAAAATTAGTCAGGCACAGTGGAGCACGCCTGTAGTCCTAGCTACTTGGGAGACTGAGGCAGGAGGCTGCCTTGAGCCCAGGAGGTCAAGGTCGCAGTGAGCTATGATAACACCATGTCACTCCAGCAGGAGCAACAGAGTGAGAGACCCTATCTCAATTTCAGAAAGCGAAGAAAAGAAAGAAAGAAACAGGAGAAATGGAGATACCTTAAAATGGCAGGCTTATGTTCCCACCTTCCATCTGTAGATCCAGTGCTCAAGAGAGGTTTCAGTCAGTTGTGGAAAATAAGGGATACTCTATTTTTGTATATCTGCATTTGTAGCATTGTTCAAACTTAACCTCTCCAGGTACATTTCTGGCTGCTGTTAACTCTCCTCCTTCAGTAGCTGTTTCCATCTTGTGGCAAAATCTGAAGGAAACTAAAAAAAAAAAAAAAAAAGTGTAAAGCAATGTTTTTCAACCTTTTTTTTTTTTTTTAAATCTCACAGCACACTCAAACCTGTAGTTAAACTTCCATAGCACACTTAAATTATGTGGATCAAAAAAAAAGAAAAAGGAATATACTTACTGTGCCTTGAACTTCTTTTGGTAATAACTTAACCATCAGGTGTATCCAGATTAAGTAGAATTATTTTGAAGTATTTCTCTTTTTCTATTGTCTATAAGATTTGGCATGATCTGTTTTCAAAAATTATCTTTTATTTTTGTTTATAAATATTAGTTTTCTCTTCTTTGATACTTTGGGGAAAAAAATAATAAGAAGAGGTTAATCTGACTCCATACTGAACCTCAGAGTCAAAGCAGTCTATAATAGACATACTCTTATTTGACAATGTGAATGTTACTTTCTTTGCATTACTATTATTATTATTGCTTAATACTTTGTTGCAGCAATTGTCTGATTTCTTTTCTGAATGTGTTTGATTTCGTTCGTTCTTTGCAAGGTTTTTGTTTCTGTTCCCTACCTTAAACATTGTTATTGTTGTTACATTTTAAGCCTTTTTAATTTTGTGAAGGCAAAAAGTGGGAGCCTAGTGAACACATGTATATGTGAAAATAAAAAAATTAAAAAGTAAAAGAACTTAATCAATGATTTTTAAAAATTTCACAGCAGATCTAAGATCCTCTCATAGCACACGAGTGTTCTAAGGTATAGAATAAAGAGTTTCTAAGCTGGCTGGAGGTGATGGCTGCACCTGTAGTCCCAGCACGTTGGGAGGCCAACACAGGTGGATTGTTCGCTCTCAGGAGTTCCAGACCAGTCTGAGCAAGAGCAAGACCCCGTCGCTACTAAAAATCAAAAAAACTAGAAGGGCATTGTGGCAGTTGCTTGTACTCTTAGCTATTTGGGAGACTGAGACAGGAGGATTGCTTGGGCCTAGGAGTTTGAGGTTGCTGTGAGCTAGGATGCCTCGACACTCTATCCAGTGCACAGAGTGAGACTCTGTCTCAAAAAAAGAAAAAATAGTTTCTAAGCAATGGGTGATGAGGGAGAATAGAAGTAAGAGACAGGCTGACAAACGGAAGGTCAGTAAAGGGATCACGTAGTTCTACTGAACAGAGTTTGTCACGAGAGGCTGGCTCTGGCTCTGTGCAGAAAGAATGTCCACAATTTTTCAAAGAGCAACATGAGGATATAATAACTTTTATGCTACTTGTTTTCTCCCTAATGGAAGCTTCATTTTCACTGGGTCTTCTTCAAACTCTCCTCCTGTCTGGAAACCTGGTAGCAGAAATAATGGAACAGCTATCCCTGCTGCCTGTGTCTGAGCACTGTAGCTATTGAGAAGAAATACCCCTAACTTCACTGAGCTTCGATGTCCAGATTTCAGATCTGGTAAAGTGCTAATGACAAGCCTACTGAAGAGAAATCCGGGACAGTCCGAACCTGACCCTAATCTGTTCCCCAGTTCCTACCCTTCCATCTCTTCAGTACTTTTGGATATTTGCTAGTTGTCTTTGATTTCTACTGTTTAACTTCAGTGCGTGTAAGTGTTATTTTGCTTGTATGTATCCTAATTAAGAGTAACTAGAATTTTTAATCATAGGATTCATGTCTGGGAAAATTCTCCATTATTATTTGTCTCTGAATATTTATCTTCCATTCTCTCTTCATCTCCTCTAGAAGTTTTTACTAGAGGCATTCTGGTTTTTATATTCCTTAAATTTTCTTTCACATAGTATTCTTTTTCCTTTTTGCACTACCTTCTGGTTTTTTTTTTTTTAAATCACATCTCTCATTCTCTCTCTGTTCTTTTCTATAATGTTCTTTCCAGCCCCCTCCTCAGAGTCCCTACTGTTTCCTAAATACACTTTCATATTATTGGTCTCCTTCAGTGTCTGGTCTTTTGTTACATTTATGGTTGGCTCTTTTGACTTTTGTTGACTTTTGACTTTTCTGCTTCCTTTCCTGTTTTTGACGGAGTTCATCCTCCGAGTTATTTGTTGTGGGAATTCTATGTGTTCTATTTATGAAAGGTCCTTATGGAATCATTTCTAAAGGCTCTGCTAAGGCCCCATGGGTTTGTTTCTCTGGTTCTATCTGAATTTTTGTTTTATTTATTTATTTTTGAGATAGTCTGACTCTGTTGCCCAAGCTAGAGTGCCATGGCATCAGACTAGCTCACAGCAACCTCAAACTCCTGGGCTGAAGTGATCCTCCTGCCTCAGTCTCCTGAGTAGCTGGGACGCCAAGCGCCTGCCAAAACACCCGGCTAGCCCATTGCTCAGGCTGGTCTTGAACTCCTGAGCTCAAGGCATCCTATGCTTCCCAGAGTGTTAGGATTATAGGCATGAGCCACAGCCTAAAGGAGCTTTGTATATAGAAAGAACATGCTATAAATGGGGACTTCTGACAAGCCTGTAAATATGCATAATATGAAGATATTGGGACAATATGGGCCAGATTTTTGACTTGGGGTTTCTTCACCTTGAAGGCCACAATTGTACTCATGCACTTGTAGCAGAGGCTTTGGGTTTTGATTTGTCTTGGTGACTTCTTCACCATTTGTGCCCAGCCTGTTGGCCGGTTTCCATGTATATCTACGTAGACCAGTGCTGGACTTTTCTCTGTACCTCTAACAGGCCAAGCAGCCTTTTCCAGCTGCTCACTTAAGGCAGAGAACACAATTACAGTTCAACCCTCTGCAGGAGACTGCAATTATGGTGTCAAGTCCTTTTTTCTTCAAAGGCTTTTAAGTCGTAGCCCCTAAGCCTTTTTTATTCACTTCTGATCCTTCGGGGCTATTTAACTTTCATAATCACTGTTCTGACACTGAGTTTCTCTTCATTTATTGGCACCTGGAAAGAGAAGAACCAGGAAGACTATTTGTAGCTGATAAATAAGAGGGTTTGAAAATTAAAAGACAAAACCGATGCAATTTCCTTGTACTTGTGATATACATTTGTCCTACTATTTATGATTTAACTTCAAATAGCTAAATGTTGTACTAATTTGTAATATTTATCTAAGTTTGTGTAGACTTCTTTTTTCAAGTTAAAGTTATCATTTTCTGTCTGGTTTCAGAGAACCACAAAACTTCCACGTTGGAAGAGTGGGTGCTCGAGGGGAAGCAGGGTAAAGTGCATAGGATAGGGTTATAGGTTCAGGCAGATGGATTTGAGTTCATTTGCTGGCTGCAGGAATAACTGGCTGTTTCACCTTGGGTGATTTACTTAATCTCTCAAGACTTCACTTCTCCATTAACAAAGTGGATACACTAAAACCCATCTAATATAGTTGTAGAGAGGATTAGAAGTGATCACAGTAGTAACTTACCAGTGAGTAGTAAATTGAGTATTATAATGTACTCAACCCTCAGACAGGTGCTTTACTGTATTATCTCTTAATGTATGTGAGATCCTTAGTCCAATGCCTGACACACAATAAATGTCCAACAAATGTAGCTATTAGTCTCATGTAAATTTCATCCTAGCCAGAACTGATCTCCCAGCACACCTTTCACCCCACCCCACCCCTATCATTAGTCTACAAGCCTTTACTTGAATAGGATTTGGACTAGGAATGGTGGCCCAAGCACCTGTAATTCCAGCTACCTGGGAGGCTGATGCAGGAGGATAACTTGAGGCTGGGAGTTTAAGACCAGCCTAAGCAACACAAGGAGGACCACATACCTACAAAAAGTAGAACTACTTGGCAGATGTGGTAAGGTGCACCTGTAGTTCCAGCTACTCAGGAGGCTGAGATAGGGGGATCACTTGAGCCCAGGAGTTTGAGGTTGCTGTGAGCTATGATGATGCCACTGTACTTTAGCTTAGACAACAGATGGAGATCCCATCTCCACAAACAAACAAATAGAAACAAAAATAAAAATTAAAAATACACTGAGCATGGCAGCTGATATCTGTAAACCTAGCACTTTGGGAGGCCAGGGCAGGAAGATCATTTGAAGCCAGGAGCTCAACATCAGCCTAAGACAAAAAAAGAAGACACCGGTCTCTAAAAAATAAAAATAAAAAATTACCTGGGAGTGGTGTCTTGTACCTCCCAGCTACTTGGGAAGGTGAGGCAGGAAGATTGCTTGAGTGTGGAAGTTGGAGGTTACAGTGAGCTGTGGTCTGGCATGAGACCTATCTGTCAAGCCAGACCACAGCTCACTGCAAGCTGGGCAATAAAGCTAGACCTTGTGTCACAGAAATAAATAAATGATAGATAGAACTCAAGCTTTGGAGTCAGACTCTGTGGATTCAAATTTGCCATTTTCTAGCTGCCTGGCCTTGGGCAAATAAATTCAGTTTCCCCTTTTTTCTCTTTTTTCTTTTTGTATAGAGCTGGAGTCTTGCTTTGTTGCTCAGGCTGGTCTAGAACTCCTGGCCTCAAGTGGTCTTCCTGCCTTGACCTCCCAAAGTACTGGGATTACAGGCCTGAGCCACTGCACCCAGACCCAGTTTCCTTATCTTCACTTGATCGTAGCCAAAAGGTGAGAAACATGCCCAGTTTCCTTATAGTTAAACTGAGGATAATAATACTTCCTTCTAGGATTTTCTTTTTTTTCTTTTTTTTTTTTTTTTGAGACAGAGTCTCAAGCTGTTGCCCTGAGTAGAGTACTATGGTGTCACAACTCACAATCACATCAAACTCTTGGGCATAAGTGATTCTCTTGCCTCAGCCTCCCAAGTAGCTGGGACTACAAGTATCTGCCGCAATGCTTGGCTATTTTTTGTTGTTGTTGTTGTAGCAATTTTCACTGTTGGTTTTTTAGCTGACCCAGGCTGGGTTTGAACCCACCAGCCTCGGTGTATGTGGCCAGTGCCCTAGCCACTGAGCTATGGGCACCGCCCTTCTTTTCTAGGATGATTTTGAAGGATACAATCAGTTAATTCATGTAAACTATTTAGAATAGTAATTGGTACATTGTAAATCTTCAATAAATTATGGCCTTTCTTTTTTTTTCTTTTAACTCTTCTAACACTTTAATTTTTTTTTTTTTTTTTTTGTAGAGACAGAGTCTCACTGTACCACCCTCGGATAGAGTGCCGTGGCGTCACACGGCTCACAGCAACCTCTAACTCCTGGGCTTCCGCGATTCTCTTGCCTCAGCCTCCCTAGTAGCTGGGACTATAGGCGCCTGCCACAACGCCCGGCTATTTTTTTTTGTTGTTGCAGTTTGACCGGGGCTGGGTTTGAACCCGCCACCCTCGGCATGTGGGGCCAGCGCCCTACTCGCTGAGCCACAGGTGCCGCCCAACACTTTAATTTTTTAAGAAAAAGTGGGAACCAAATTTTACAGTGAACAAGCATTCCAGGATGGAGGCTATTGCAAATTGAGTCAGAACAGGACAAGCCTAAGTGAATAGGGCTGCCTGAAACATTTCACATCTGGCTATGTCCTATTTCCATGGGCTATGCTTTTCTTGAGCTGTTGGAAGGCTATTACTTTAACTACTACTAGAAATTTAACTACTTCCTCCAACAACTCATTTTATTTTGGGAGTGTTCTAGCATGAATAACTCCTCAATTCGAGCTAAAATCTGCCTTTCTGTGGTATCTATCAGTTGGCTCTATTTTTTTTTTTTTCAATTTGAAAGCAGTTACAGTTTATTAACTGACCAGATTACAAAAACAATCAGGGCAGATACCTTAGTTCATTCTTCTAATAAGCCTATTGATTTTATCTTCCCTGTTACCAGCATCTCCACCTTGTACAAAGTGGGTTGTTTTTTTCTTCATCCCTCCCCGTGGAGATGATAACTTAAAGGGCCGCAAGAAGTTATTTGCTTCTTTGAAGCGTTTTCCAACAGTATAGATCTCATGAATCAGATCCTGCATGCAGATGATGCCATATTTACCAAGAGACTGCGCAATCAAACTGTTATCAGTCAACGCAATTCGTTTCTTATTGATTTTGCCATAACCACACTTGTAGATTAGCTCATTTACTGACTTCAGATTTGGGTACCCCCAAGCAATATATGGTTCTACAGTCCTCAGCATGTTAATGGAAGCCTTGTCGAGCTTAACAAAAGTTCCATTGAAGATCTGGCGAAGGCGAAGAAGCTGCAACACTTTTCGGACCTTTGGACTCACACCATCGATACCTCTGATCCTGATGACAAATGCCAATTTTGGTTCTGCAGGTACATAGAAGTTGCCAGCTTTTCTTGCCATCCTAGCCATCCGAATCTCAGTTCTGTACATCTGCCTATATTCTTTATGATAATGCTTAGCTTCTTCATAGATAAGCTTCCTCCTTGCCTTTCGAAGCATCTTTTGGGCACACTTCTTTCTCAGACGCTTGATTTTCAGCTCTGCGAAATTCTTTCGCTTTTTTTTTTAAGGGTTTCTGGCACAGCAGGAACATTCTTTTTCTTCTCTTCAACAGCCGCCATGGTTCCAGCCGGAAAAAGAGGCAGTTGGCTCTATTTTTGCCTTCTGTAGTGCCATGGGGAGAAATCTGTTTCTTCAAGTATTTTTCATAGGCATGATTTTGAGTCCTCTCACCATCCTAACAACCTCCTAAGAGCAGGTCTTAGATGCCCACCCTCCTACAGTGGGAACACTACCCCCCAAGTAGTGTCTGATCAGTTGGAGGACTGTCACACTCTAAATATCACGTATCTGGTCAACCTTTCATACACTTAGCTTTCACCATGGACAACCAAACTCGTTCCTAACTGGCACAATATTTACATCTGTTACATCTCAATTCTCTTGGCCAGGCTGAGGCCTGGGGAGTTTACAATTAATTGATCACAACAAGTTACAGATCATTCCTCAAAAAAGAGGATATATTGGCTGGACTCCTGTAGCACAGTGGTTACGGCACCAGCCATGTACACTGAGGCTGGTAGGTTTGAGCCCAGCCCGGGCCTGCTATACAACAATGACAACTGCAACAAAAAATAGCTAGGCATTGTGGTGGGCGCCCGTAGTCCCAGCTACTTGGGAGGCTGAGGCAAGAGAATCACTTAAGCCCAAGAGTTTGAGGTTGCTGTGAGCTGTGATGCCATATCCCTCTACTGAGGGTGACATAGTGAGACTCTGTCTCCAAAAAAAATAAAATAAAATAATTACGCAAACAGTTGTTAGTAATGTTATCCAAAAGTGCCAATTAAACTGATGTATCTTGGAGGTAGAGGTAAATATCCAATATATCCTTTTTTTTGAGACAGAGTCTTACTACATCACCCTAGTAGAGTGCTGTGGCATCACAGTTCACAGCAACCTCAAACTCTTGGGCTTAAGTGATTCTCTTGCCTCAGCCTCCCAAGTAGCTGGGACCACAGGTGCCTGCCACAATGCCCAGCTATATTTTGGTTGCAGTTGTCATTGTTGTTTAGCAGGCCCTGGCTGGGCTCAAACCCACCAGCCTTGGGGTATGTAGCTGGAGCCCTTATTCACTGAGTTACAGGCACTGAGCCTGTTTGTGTAAATTTTATTTAAAATTACTCCTCTTGCGTTGCCCATCGCTCAGTGGGTAGGCACTGGCCACACACACCCAGGCTGGTGGCTTCGAACCTGGCCTGGGCCTGCCAAACAACAATGACACATACAACCAAAAAAATAGCTGGGCATTGTGGCGGGCACCTGTAGTTCCAGCTACTTGGGAAGCTGAGGCTAGAGAATCGCTTAAGCCCAAGCACTCTATCCAGGCACTCTATCCAGGGTGACAGCTTGAGACTCTGTCTCAAAAAACAAACAAACAACTTTCTTATCACCAGAACAGTCACTCTCCAAAATTATTTATTTATTAATATTTTAAGTAATAAGGTGCTTCACTTACTTTTCCTTTCATTTGGCAGGCCTGGGCAGGATTCGAACCCACCAGCTCCTTTGTATGTGGCTGGTGTCCTAGCCTCTGAGCAGGCGTGGTGATAAGAAAGTTAATGAACATTGAAAAGAGGAGATTTTTTTTTGATGCTTGGTGCCTGTAGCTCAAGCGGCTAAGGCACCAGCCACATACACCAGAGCTGGCAGGTTCGAATCCAGCTAGAAACAGAAAATAGCCAGGCATTGTGGCGGGCGCCTGTAGTCCAACTACTTGGGAGGCAGAGGCAAGAGAATTGCTTAAGCCCAGGAGTTGGAGGTTGCTGTGAGCTGTGATTCCACGGCACTCTACTCAGGGTGACAGCTTGGGGCTCTGTCTCCAAAAAAAGAAAAGAGGAGATTTTTATAATCACAGGAACTGTATTAAAGGGCCGCGGCATTAGGAAGATTGAGAACCACTGCACTAGAGTGAGGGTTAGCGTGGCCACAAACTTCCTTTGAACTCTTAGTTTTAAATTCTTACCCTTCCTTTATTTACTCAAACTATGAAAAGAAGCATCCTCACCCTAGTTTTTCCTTTTTTATTCACCCATAAGATGAAGGAACTCAATCAATAAAGGAGATGAAGGCAAGAAGGACTGAGACAGGAATAGTAAGGGTCTAATTGTAATGCTCCTCTGTAGATGACCCCAGAGTACCCAGCATGGACTTGCACAGCTTTGCACATGTGAATCCCAGCAGCTGGAGTTCACACCTTGGAGCTTTAAAGCCAAAGTTGGAACATAACGACTTCAGGGGCACAGCCCGGACTCCACTTTGGGATTCACAGAAACTTCATTGGAAAAATCAAGAAAAACTCAGAGGATCACCCAGAGAGTTCTGATTGGGCCAATCTTGCCTCCTTGAAACTGTTGCTCCCAGCCAGGCATGGTGGCACAGGCCTACAATCCCAGCACTCTGGGAGGCCAAGGCAGGTAGATTACTGGAGTCCAGGAGTTGGAGACTAGCCTGAGCAAGAGTGAGAACCCAAGCTCCACTAAAAGTAGAAAAACTAGTTGGGTGTTGAGAGTGCAAAACGTAAGGACTCGCCCAAATAGAACACCCAAACAGAACATCCTGCCCAGGAAGAAATGAATGTGGCAGTCCCTACAGCCCCACACTTTTACATTCCCATCTACCTTAACCCACATGCTGACCTCTTTTTCGAACTCAGCTCACTCGCATCTGAGTGGAATAAAGGCCACGTTGCCCACACAGAATCTGGACTCCAATTTCCTTCGGTTCACCTCTCAGAATATTTTCTTATTTTTGCTCCTTAATCTCTCATGTGTCATGGCAAGCACCTGTAGTTCCTGTAGTCCCAGCTACTCAGGAGGCTGAGGTAAGAGGATCCCCCGAGCCCAAGACATTGAAGTTGCTGTGTGCTATGATGACACCACAGCACTGTACCCAGGGCAACAGAGTAAGACTCTGCCTCAAAAAAAATAAAAATATTTTTAAATTTCAGATTAATAAAAGCATACATACAGTTGTATTTCATTGTTTGCATTTCTTAGGTAGCATCCAAGTTGTAGCTGGCCATATACCCCTACATTGTGCGGTTAGGTAGGAACTTACTGAGTCCCCTCCCTCATTCCCTCAACCCCACTTGAATTTAATTGTGTTTTTCTCTCATGTGGGCCTATCATTGTTCATCTGCTAGTTTCAAATTAGTAATGACTACATAGGGCGCTTGCGTTTCCATTCTTGAGATACATTACGAAAGAGAATGTTCAACTCCATCCAGGTAAATACAAAAAATGTAAAAGTCTCCATCTTTCAAAAATAATGTATCTTTTAATTAGCTGGACACAGTAGTGTGTACCTGTAGTCCCAGCTACTAAGGAGGCTCAGATGGGAGCACTGTTGAGCCCAGGAGTTCCAGACTGCAATAAGCTATGATTGCATAACTGCACTCCAGCTTGGGCAACAAAGCAAGACCCTGTCTTTAAAAAACAAAAACGAGGGCGGTGCCTGTGGCTCAGTCGGTAAGGTGCCTGCCCCATATACCGAGGGTGGCGGGTTCAAGCCCGGCCCCGGCCAAACTGCAACCAAAAAATAGCCGGGCGTTGTGGCGGGCGCCTGTAGTCCCAGCTACTCGGGAGGCTGAGGCAAGAGAATCGCTTAAGCCCAAGAGTTGGAGTTTGCTGTGAGCTGTGTGAGGCCACGGCACTCTACCGAGGGCCATAAAGTGAGACTCTGTCTCTACAAAAAAAAAAATGTCTACACATCAGGATGGTGCATAAGAAGCATGGTCTGAGTTACTGCGTGTAAAATCTTAGCTCATAGTGGACGCTGAACAAATGGGAGCTTTCTGTCCTCCTCAGGATTCTTCTAAACATTAGAAGCAGCCATGTCTGCTAGAGAAGGGCAAGGCAATTCCCTAGGACTTCTTAGCAAGACTGAACTTGAAAGAGAATAAAGAACAACATAGAACTTACTAACAGGCTTTGTTTATTTAATCTTCTTTTATTTGCTTGAGGAGATAGCAAATTAAACTCCTCTTATTCTCGTATGTATCTATGTAGAAATTTTACTTGAATTCCTTTCTCCCCTTCTGAACTCAAGCCTATGTACACCCTGAGGCAGAAGCTCACCCAGGAGCTGATAACCACAGACGAGAACCAGCATTAACTGGCTTGTCAACTATCTCTGCCACTCTGCATAAACTTTGGCTAATTATATCATTTACATTGTGGTTTTACAATTTCGCCACCCTTGACAGTTCTAAAACAACCATACGAAGTATGAAAATGGGAGAGAGAACATAATTCTAAGTACCCAGATTCTTTAAAAGCGGACCAAGAAGCTTGGAAAAACCTCCACTCAGAGGCCACTAGCTACAATGTCATCATTATCTCTAAACATTGTTGAGGGGGATAGTCAAAGCCCCACCCATAGTCTCCATGGCCACTGTCAAAAAACTTGATCAGAGTTTTGTTTTTTATTTTTTTATTAAGACATAACTGTGTACATTGATATGATCATGGGGCATTATACACTAGCTTCATATACCGTTTGACACATTTGATGTCTTAGCACAATAACTCGGAGAAAACCAGGAAGGCTGTGTTGACCAGTGTGATGAAAATTGATCAGAGTTTTACTGAAGGGAAGGAAGGTGGCTAGGAGCAGACTTGTTCCCTGGCCCAAATAAGTTCTGTGGATGCCAAATATTACCCAATATCCTGCTGAACATAGGGACGAAGGTCCTGGTCGCATGGGTCACTAGAGCCTTGTTAGTATAAGTGTCAGAAACTTTTTCTTTTCTTTTTCATCTTCTCCCCTTCCCTCCCCTCTTTTTTCCTAGACAGAATGCTTGGCATCACAACTCTCAGCAACCTCAAACTCTTGGGCTTAAGTGATTCCCTTACCTCAGCCTCCCAAGTAGCTGGGACTACAGGCACCCGCCACAATGCCTGACTTTTTTTGTTGTTGTTGCAGTTGTCATTGTTGCTGTTTTATCTAGCCCAGGCTGGGTTTGAACCCACCAGCCTCGTTGTATGTGGCCAGCACCCTATCCACTAAACTACCACCACACCCAGCAAGTTTTTATATTTTTAGTAGAGATGGGTTCTCACTTTGTTTAGACTGGTCTCAAAGTCCTGAACTTGAGGGATTCTCTCATCTCAGCCTCCCAGAGTGTTAGGATTACAGGTGTGAGTCACCACACCTGGACCAGAAACTTTTTCTATCCGTGCACTGACCTATAGTTAGGAAACAAACAAGCATTTATTAAAAAGCACATCTTTTTTTTTTTTTTTTTTGCAGTTTTTGGCCAGGGCTGGGTTCGAACCCGCCACCTCTGGCATATGGGGCTGGTGCCCTACTCCTTTGAGCCACAGGCGCTGCCACCTCCCCCCACCCCCCAAAAAAAGAACCTCTTTTTAAAACATATTTTTTTGGTGGCTCACATGTGTATTCCTACCACTCTGGGGAGGCTGACAGTTAGATTGCCTGAATTTATGAGTTCAACACCAGCCTGAGCCAGAATGAGATCCCATCTCTAGAAAAAAAGACCACTGTACACAGTTATGATTTAATAAAAAATAAAATAAAATTCAAGTGATCTGATAAAAAAAATTTAAAAAAAATAGCCCAGCTCTGGCAGGCACCTGTAGTCCCAGCTACTTGGGAGGCTGAGGCAAGGGGATCACTTGAGCACTAGAGTTTGAGGTTGCTGTGAGCTATGATGCTGTGGCACTCTACCAAGGGTAACAAAGTGAGACTCTGTCATAAAATAAAATAATGTATTTTTTTCTTTTTTAAAATTTCTCCAGTATTTATTTCAAAACAAATACATGGATAAAAATCATAAAGAAGAAAAGTCAGTATAAACACTTTAAAAATAGAAAGAAGGAAATATAAGAATTTTAGCAATTAAAGCATATTTTTTCTAACCAACAGAAACGAAAAATATTTAATTCTTCTATTTGGTAAATTACTGAAGTATTTCTTCCACTAGATGTCACTGTTGTACTTGAAAAGTGGTCTTTCACTAAAGTTCTTTAGCCCCAGGATGGCATGTTTCTTTCATTCTTCTAACAGAAGACACCACCAGATTATCCAGACTGATTTTATTCCAAGATAATTTCCTTCAAAGGGAAATCAAGATGGAATTTGTTGTGCAGAATTGAGGATTTGGGCAGTGCAGTGGCTTACACCTGTAACCCTAAAACTCTTGGAGGCCAAGGTGGGAGGATTCCTTGAGCTCAGAAGTTGGAGACCAGCCTGAACAAGAATGAGACACCCCCTACACACTGTCTGTACAAATAATAATATTAAAAAAAATTAGCCGCCGTAGTCCCAGCTACTCTGGGATCATTTGAACCCCAGGAGTTTGAGGTGGTTACTGTGAGGTAGGATGATATCACTGCACTCTATGCTGGGCAACAGAAAGAGACTCGTTTTCTAAAAAAAAAAAGAGCAAGAAAGAAAGAAAAAGGAGGATTCAGCAAGATCTAGAAGCATCCAGAGCCTCCTCAAGAATGGCAAATTTGTAAAAAGCAGCCCCATAAAAAAACTTTTAATTTTCCTGTAAACCTGTTTATTTGAGTTTTGTTTTGTTTTGGTTTTTGTTTTTGAGACAGAGTCTCACTATGTAGCCCTAAGTAGAGTGCTGTAGCATCACAGCTCACAGCAACCTCAAACTCTTCAGCTTTAAGGGATTCTCTTGCCTCAGCCTCCCAAGTAGCTGTTACTACAGGTGCCCAGCACAATGCCCGGCTGTTTTGTTGTTGTTGTTGTTGTAGTTGTCATTGTTGTTTAGTAGGCCCAGGGCTGGGCTCAAACCAGCCAGCCCAGGTATATGTGGCTGGAGTCCTAACCACAAAGCTACTGTGCTGAGCCCATTTGAGCTTCTTTTGATGAGCCCTTTCACTCTTTGTGACCTGTGTTCTGTTTTTATTTCAGAACCAGCTTTGTTCTGAGGATAGAAGGCAGTTAGTCTCCAATTTCCTTTCTCTCTTTCACATATCAGGCCTTTTTGTGATCCAATTCTTCAAAACAGAAAGTATAATAATGTTTCAATTTAAAAATTGTAATACTCAAGACATTTCTCTATACAAAGAATTACAAAGATAAATAAGAACTTTTTGTGTTCAATTCCCCCCCGTCATATTTGTTAACAGAATAGGAAAAAGAAATCTCTCCAGAAAATTGTTTGTGAACTTTTGAATGTTTCCCTATGCCTGAAGTTACATGGAAATATGACAGATGTGAGCACAGTGGGAATTTTGCAGTATCTGCCAGATACAACACTTGCTTCACAGAGAGTAGATACAGTATTTTACTGCAGAGTCAATAGGCTATTAATACTTACCAACCAACCAACAAATAAACATAAAATAAGCAAAAGATGTTAGTCACAGTTCTGATATATGGTTAACTTACTATGTAGAGCATCAAAACTCTTCTGACAAGATGATTTTAAAATTCTCAAATGTTTGGAAATTGAGCAGAATAGTTCCCAAAACAAATGGAAGAAGAACAAGAAGAAAATATAGGAGAAATTTAAAACTATTTTGACTAGATAAAATTTGTGAAATACATGGAAAATATAGTTTTAAGTGCAACATAATAATTTTAAAGTTCAATCTGGTTGGGTGTGGTGGATCATGCCTGTAATCCTAGCATTCTTTATTTTATTTTTTTAATTATTAAATCATACCTGTGTACATTAGTGCAATCATGGGGCGCCATACACTGGTTTCATAGATCATTTGACATATTTTCATCCCACTGGTTGACATAGCCTTCCTGGCATTTTCTTAGTTATTGTGCCAAGACATTTATATTCTACATTTACTAAGTTTCACGTGCACCCTTGTAAGATACATCGCAGGTGTAATCCCACCAATTACCCTCCCACTGCCCATCCTCCCCCCGCCCTCTGCTCCGTCTCCCCCTTCCCCCAATTCTTAGGTTATAACTGGGTTATGGCTTTCATATGAAAATTAGTTTCATAGTAGGGCTGAGTACATTGGATACTTTTTCTTCCATTCTTGAGAAACTTTACTAAGAAGAATATGTTCCAGCTCTATCCATGTAAACATGAAAGAGGTAAAGTCTCCATCTTTCTTTAAGGCTGCATAATATTCCATGGTGTACATATACCACAATTTAGTAATCCATTTGTGGATCAATGGACACTTGGGCTTTTCCCATGACTTACCAATTATGAATTGGGCTGCAGTAAACATTCTGGTACAAATATCTTTGTTATAATGTAATTTTTGGTCTTCTGCATATATACCTAGTAGAGGAATTACAGGATTGAATGGCAGATCTATTTTTAGATCTCTAAGTGTTCTTCAAACATCTTTCCAAAAGGAATGTATTAATTTGCATTCCCACCAGCAGTGTAGAAGTGTTTCCTTTTCTCCACATCCACGCTAACATCTCTGGTCTTGGGATTTTGTGATATGAGCTAATCTTACTGGAGTTAGATGATATCTCAAAGTAGTTTTGATTTGCCTTTCTTTGATGATTAAGGTTGATGTTCATTTTTTCATGTCTGTAGGCCGTGCGCCTATCTTCTTCACAGAAGTTTCCCTTCAAGTCCCTTGCCCAGCCTGCGATGGGATCACTTGTTCTTTTCTTGCTTATACGTTTGAGTTCTCTGTGGATTCTGGTTATTAAACCTTTGTCAGAGACATAACTTGCAAATATCTTCTCCCATTCTGAGGACTGTCTGCTTGCTTTACTTACTCTGTTCTTGGCTGTGCAGAAACTTTTTAGTTTGTTCAGGTCCCACTGGTGTATTTTTGAACCAGCTTCAATTGCCCAGGGGGGGTCCTCCTCATAAAATACTTTCCCAGACCTGTAATCCTATCATTCTGCGAGGCCAAAGAGGATGAATTGCCTTAGCTCACAAGTTTGAGACCAGCCTGAGCAAGAGCAAGACCCCAAATCTAAAAATAGCTGAATGGTGTGGTGGGCCCCTGTACTCCCAACTTTTTGGGAGGCTGAGGCAAGAGGATCACGTGAGCCCAAGAGTTTGAGGTTGCTGTGAGCTATGAATCCGGGGCACTCTACTGAGGATGACAAAGCAAGACTCTGTCACCAAAAAAAAAAGTGCGACCTGAACAATGTAGTGATCCAATCAGCTGGGCATGGTGGTGTGAGCCTGGGCTCCCAGCTATTAGGGAGGCTGAGGTGGGAGGGTCGATTGTGGACCAGGAACTTGAGGGTGCTGAGAGCTATGATGATGCCACTGCTCTCCAGCTTGGGGGACAGCGTGAAATCCTCAAATGAATACTTAGCTTAAAAGTCACTTATCCAATAGCCTATTTAAAAAGTAGCAAATTATACTCAAAAGGGGAAAAGAAAAAATAAAGAGTGATGGAAAATGGATATACAATTGAAAAAATTAATGAAAAGTTGGTTATTTTGAAAGAATAACAAAATTAATAAACCCCTAGCACAACAAAAGGCAGGAAATATTGAGCTAAAGGAAGAAACAGAGGCAAACATTAACATAAGTAGAGAGAGTTTATTGGGCCAATGTTGGGGACTGTAGCCAGGAAGTCATAGGAAGTTACTCTAAATAGATGCTCTGGTTAGCAGTAATTACAGATAAGTTTTTAAAGAAAAAAAAAAAAAGACGAGAGTATTTTCTAAGTTGTTTACCAAGAATTTATATTGGTTTGTTAAAATAACATAAGCTACTGAAGTTCTCTGTGTCAAAAATTCCAGGAGCATGAAGATAGCGGGTCAGGGTCACACTTGTGCAACTTGTAGTATCATTTAAGACATTTATCAGCTAGTCTGGAAACTACTGGGTAGGAAAGAAAAAATAAATTACTTAAAACAATTACCAACAAGCATGGGTACAGGGGATATAACTGAAGTCTCATGCTCATATCTTTCTGGGCCTGATACATTTTGCATACTTCACATTTCTCAGCTTGCTCTGAGTCACTTCTCTTTCTCAAAAGCAAAAATTATCTAATTGAAATAAAAAGTAGACATTGCTGTTGTCAATGTTAAATACAGATACTCAGAAAAAAACAATTAAGTTTAGAGTTTATGCAAGCACAAAGCTTAAGGACAGCCAGCCAGGAAGCACAGATTCCAAATAATAGATTTCAGTGTTACAAAGTGTAGAAGTTTGGAGTCACTTATATAGACAAGGTTTGGGGAAGCTTAACAGAACTTCAACATCTTGCTAAGCAAGGCTCAATGCATAGTTACAAAATGGTCTGATTGGGCTTGGCATCTGTAGATCAGTAGTTACAGCACCAGCCACATACACCGGAGGTGGTGGATTGGAATCCAGCCCAGGCCTGCCAAACAATGGTAACTACAACCAAAAAATGGCTGGGCATTGTGGCAGGCACCTGTAGTCCCAGCCACTTGGAAGGCTGAGGCAAGAGAATCACTTAAGCCAAGAGTTTGAGGTTGCTGTGAGCTGTAATGCCACAGCACTCTACCCAGGGTGACATGGTGAGACTCTGTCTCAAAAAATTAAAATAAAATAAAAAAGGTCTGATTGGTCAATGAGTTGGTAAACGTATATTTAACTTTTCACGTTGAAGATGTAACAGTCATAAGGTCTTTTGCACCATCTAGTCTAAATTAGGTTCAGGACAAAGAAGAGGCAGTTAAATCACAACAAAGTTCAGTGATTCTAAGAGCAGGAGATTTGGTCTTTGGTTTCTCCCAGTCATTTACAGAGTAAGAACAATAAGAAAGAGAGTTAATGTATAATCTTAGAAGTAACATCTTTCAAGATTTAAAAGTGTTCTTGGAGTTCCAACAGCTTTTAAATTTTATTTTCACACTATAGGCATTTAAAAGATAAGAAAATATTATGAATAACTTTGTCAATAAAATATGACACTTCAGATCAAAACAGGAACACTCACAGAGAAGTCTTTCTATAGAAATGTTTTCATTTTTCCTGGATAAATACTTTTTCCTTTTATTAAGTCGTATATACATAGATCATGAATACATTTATGCTTTTGTGGGATACAATGTGTTTTTTTATACAATTTGGAATGGTTACATCAAACTAATTCAGCTTTCACCTCATTTACTTAATTATTGTGTTAAGACATTTATGTTCTATACTTGATAGATTTGACTTGTACCCTTACAATATGCTCCCTGGGTGTGGTCTCACCATTTACTCTCCCTCTGTTGAACATCTCCCCTCCCCTTCCATCACCCTTACTTCTCTCCTTCATCCTGGGCTATAGTTGTGATCTTTTATAAGAAAGGGTGAGTAATTATAAATTGGTTTCATAAAAGTATTAAGTACATTGGATACTTTTTCTTCCACTCTTGAGATACTTCACTAAGAAGAATATTTTCCAGCTCCATCCATGCAAACATAAAAGAGGTAAAGTCTCCATCTTTTTTAATGCTGCATAGTATTCCATGGTATACTATGGTATTCCATGGGTATATTTATTAATCCATTCATGAGGCGATGGGCACTTGGGCTTCTCCCATGACTTGGCAATTATGAATTGAGCTGCAATGAACAATTTGATGCAAATATCTTTGTTGCAAAGTGATTTTTGGTCTTTTGGATATATACCTAGTAGAGGAATGGCAGGATCAAACAGCAGGTCTACTTTTAGATCCCTGAGAGTTCTCCAAACTTCTTTACAAAAGGAACGTATTCCCACCAGCAGTGCAGCCTGGATAAATACCTAGGAGTCCAATGCCTGGATCATATAGTGCATGTTTAACTCTTTAAGAAACATCCAACAGTGGTTGTATCATTATACATTCCCACCAAAAATGTGTGAGAGTTCCAGATGCTGTACATCTTCCCCGATGTATGGTTAGTCTTTTTATTTTATTATTTTATTTTTTTCAAACAGAGCTTGTTCTGTTGCCCAGGATAGAGTGCAGTGGCATCATCATAGTTTACTGTAACCTCCAATGTTTAGACTCAAGTGATCTTCCTGCCTCAGCACCCAAGCATCTGGGACCACAGGTGCATTCTGCCATGCCCTGTTACATTTTTAGAAATTTTTTTAGAGATAAGTTCTTGCTATGTTGTCCAGGCTGTTTTCAAACTCCTGGCCTCAAGTGATCCTCCCACCTTTGACCTCCCAAGGTGTTTGTTTGTTTGTTTGAGAAAGAGTCTTACTCTGTTGCCCCAGACTTTTTGGTTGGTTTTGTTTTGGTTTTTAGAGTGCCATGGCCTCAATATAGCTCATAGCAACCTCAAACTCTTCAGCTAAATCATACCTCCTGCCTCAGCCTCCCAAGTAACTAAGACTATAGGCATACACCACCACACCAGGCTAATTTTTTTTTTTTTTGAGACAGTCTCACTATGTTGCCCTCAGTAGACTGTTGTGGCATCACAGCTCATAGCAACCTCAAATTCTTGGGCATAAACAATTCTCTTGCCTCAGCCTCCCAAGTAGCTGGGACTACAGGCACCTGTCTCAATGCCTGGCTTTTTTTTTTTTTTTTTTTTTTTTGCTGTAGTTGTCATTGTCATGTTGTTTGGCAGTCCCTGGACCAGGTTTGAACCTGCCAGCCTCGGTGCATATGTCCAGTCTAAGCTATAGGAGCTGAGCTAAGCTAAGGAGCTGAGCGTAATTTTTTCTATTTTTTAGTAGAGACAGAGACTCACTATGCTCAGGCTGTTCTCAAACTGACATCAAGCAATCCTCCCTCCTGGCCTCCCTGAGTGCTAGGCTTACAGGCAGGAGCCATCATGCCTGGCCAAATAAGATATATTTGAAAAATTAATTTCACCTATTCCTCTTTAATGTTTTATTTATTTATTTATTTATTTTTTATTTTAAGACAAAGTCTCACTCAGTCACCATGGGGTAGAGTGCTGTGTTGTCACAGCTCACAGCATCCTCAAACTCTTGGGCACAGGAGGTCCTCTTGCCTCAGCCTCTTGAGTAGCTGAGACTATAGGCATGTGCCATAACACCCAGCTAGTTTTTCTATTTTTAGTAGAGATGGGGTCTTTCTCTTGCTCAGGCTGGTCTCCATACCAGGCTCCTCCGGTGGTTTGTAAAAACAGAAATCCACAGATTGGGGAGACTGATATTTTATTTTTTAGCAGTAGGGGTAAGGATAGGGATAGAGGTAGGGTTAGAATTAGGGTTAGGGTTGGGGCTGGAGGTTGAGAGGAGAGGCATTCAGTTAAGACAAAGAGAAAGAAAGAAAGCAGGAAGAGAGATTTAGTCCTCACTGAAGCAGTGTGAGTTAATAATTTCTCTATCATTTCACTATAAAAAGATCATTTTTACAATGTTATTTAGAATAAGTTTGATCTCTGCCCTGGAAACCTCCTGTTTAAATTCATGTGGATGTGAATAAATACTGCACAGGTATATTACAAACCTATTCACCATATAAAAAGGATTGTGCTTGTTTATTCAGTGGAGAAATAGGCTCAGTTGCTTAAAAGGCTAATTATAACCCTTACATTTCCCATAAAATACTTGGCGCTTTGTTGGGTGCATCGTAGTTAAAGTGTTGCTGTAACTGCTTGCAGTTTAGAAATCATTTATTTAACAGAAGGAAATGAGCTATATCACATTGCTTAGGTTAAGGTCTCAGAGCTAAAAGTTAAATTAAAAAGCACCATAGAAAATGGACAATTAAAAAAGCTAATGACATAACTCTGGGGAAGATAAAGGAACAAACCAACATGGGGAAAGAGGTGGGTGTTACCACAGCTGGTGAGGGTAAGAACTGTCAGAGAAAAAAACAAACAGCAAGGAAAGAAGAATCAAGATGAACAAATTATTTGAGAAGGGCTTTTAAAATATGCTTTGCAAAGTTAAATAAGGTTATCAATTCAGAAAAAGAAATGTCCTCTAAACATAAACCCTCAGAAAAACCAAAAGAAAACAAAGCAAAATATAACTAACCTGGGTACTAGAAAGCTAACCAATGACCCCAAGTGTTGGGCCTAGATAAATTATTAAAACCTATTTCATAAGAGCAAAGCAAATTGAGAATAAGAATGCTACTGGGTCAAAGGGGAAAGTAGAGGAAAATTGTGAAAGTAAAAAGATTTCTTATGCAGGCGAAATCTAGACTCAATAACAATAATGTGCACATGTGATATTCCTGCCTCCATATGCCAAACTCTCCACAAGACTGAAGTCCCCGCTTCTCAAAATAGCTGGCTGAACACAATTATCTGTAACCACAGAGGAAAGATGATGAAAATGCTTATGGGTCAATGCTCTGATCCTCAAAAGGCAGTGCTGCCCTTATTCCCCTCTGTGTCCCCAGTCTTAAACTGTGTTAGTGGTAGCAGTTGAAAACTAGAGAGCCTCCCTCTGGGGAGTCCACGGTAATCTAACTCATGCACACAAGAACCCATGAAGCCATGGAGGACACAGAACATTCTCTGTAGTGTAATTGAAATGAAGGATTTCAGAGCTGGAATACACCTTAGAGGTCAGCTAATCTTCTAACCAATGATGAAACACCTCCAAAAAAGATGTACCTCTCCTCTCTAAATGCTTCCTGTCAGTACTGCTTTCCTCTCGTAATTTTTTTTTTTATTTGTTTTCAAGTCTGGGTGACAGACATTTCACGTCCATGTTTCTGTGGCATTTTTCTTCTCCCCGTGTGCAGTCTGTAGTCCAGCTGGACCCCAAGGACACTAGGAAAGGACAACATGTATGATTTACCATCTCAAATGTCTGCGATTAGTGGAGATCTGCTTTACTATTCTGCTATGTTGGGAGGCATTTCTGAATGAGAAAATGTACATTCCACCCAGTCACCATACCTGGGAGAGTGGCTCCCCCGGCTGATGTTGTGCCTTCAGTTCTTCTATCTGTTTGTTCAGCAGAGTGACTTCAGCCTTTGCATGCAGTCTGGGGTTTGTTATTTATTTATTTATTTTTTTTACTGGAAGCTTTTTTTTCATTTTGCAAGGGATGTCAATAGACAAATGTTTATTCATCACTTACCTATCAAATAACCACAGTTATGTTCAGTAGACATCATTTTACTGTATTTGGGAAACAGAGACCAGATTCTCTAATAATCTACGTGAAGAGAAAAATCTAAATGAACAGGTATCTGGGCTTTATTATATGTTCTGCAAGAACTGAAAAAACTGTAGCTGGTAGGCTTGATCTTTCTGCTGTAGCTGAACATCCTTCAGCCTGATGATGTCTTTGAGCTCTACCACCAACTGCTCTGCACAAGCCAGGTGTTTCAGAACTCTCTCATGTGTTCTGGTAAAGTTCATCCCAGTTTCCTGGGTTGATTCCTAGTTTTCAGATGAAAAAGTGGCCAATCCAGCAGGGAAAAGGTATCAGCTTCCAAACAGGAGTTTCCTTACTCCAACTTCATCCTTTGTTTTGCCTGACTCATATCCTATTAACTTAAGAATCTTTCAAACTTTGATCCAATCATCATCATCATCATCATCACAAACATTATACTATCTTCAGTATTTCAGAAATGTTAAACATTTTATAAATGTTATCTCATTTAAAGTATTACCCTACTTGTACCAAAGTGAAAATTAAAGAGAAATATACATCACAAACCATTTCAAAAAGGAGGACAGGGTAGCACCTGTGACTCCAAAGAGTAGCGTTCCAGCCCCATACACCAGAGGTGGTGGGTTCACATCCAGCCCTGCCCAAAACTTGCAATAAAAAAGAAAAGGAGCTCAAAACTTAAGAGAGTCATTGAAAGCCAATATGCCCACACAGAGATCTGTCTCAGTAGAAGAATCCTCATAAAAGCTGTGCCAATTGGAAGTAGGTATTGGAACTGCCACAGAGAGTCCCTATTAGAGTGATGCAGTGCTCTGCTGCTCAGGGCAGGACCGGGAACCCTATTTTCTCACCCTAGGTGAACACAGAAAGCAGTATCATTACAGACCTCCTTCGCAAAACACAAATAGGCTCCCTCATTCAAAACCTGAAAGGTTGGATGCCTCCGGATCATTTTTTGCACATAGTCCTCCGGCTAATTGTGCCATACTTTCCTAACCCCCCCCGCCCACAGGATAGGAAAAGCAGCATTTAAACCCCCTACATTGAAAATTCAGGGGGCTTCCATATTGGATTCCCGCCTCCACTGCTGGAGGTTCTTTTCCCACTGGCTTATCACTCTTTCTATTAATCTTTCCCTGTCAATGAACTCTATCATGCTGGTTATCTGTGTGGTCTGTGGTTTCATTCTTCCAACTCAGAGACCAAAGACTAGGCATAGAGGGAAATTTTCACAATGAGGGCAATGCCTACTGAAGCTGTGAGAGCAACACCACTGCCAAGAGTCTCCACTAGGGTGATGCCCAGTGGAACCATGGTAGCAGGACTGCCACCAAGACCCCACAACCAAAGAGCTACCAGTGTGCAAGACCAACCTCGGAGAGCTAGGTCGACTCATTCCAGCCAAACCGTAGGCACAGGACTGCCCAAGTCCTTGGGGACCCATCCTGCACACCAGAGTGGACATAGAGTCAAAGGAGATTATTCTGGAGCCTTTAGACCAGTGGTTCTCAACCTTCCTAATTACTGCCTTGTTCCAAACGGGGCCGTGACCCATAGGTTGAGAATCACTGCTTTAGATCCAATGTCTGCTGTCTTAGGTTTCAGACTTGCTTGGCCTTGTCACCCCTTTGCTCTTCCCTATTGCTCCCTTTTAAATGGGATCATGTACCCTATGATTGGACCACCACTATATCTTAAAAGAATATAGCTGGTTTGGATTTTACAGGCTCACAGATAGGACTTTGTACTTTTAAACTGGTGCTGGAGGGACTTAATGGTTTGTAGATATGAAAATGAAAATAATGTACTTGTATGTCAGAAGGGGATAAGTTTTACAGGCCCAGGGGTGGAATGCTGTGGTTGGCATGTCCCCTCCAACACTCATATACAAACTTAATAGCCAACGTGGCAGTATGACGGAAGGGGGGTTTAAGAGGTTACCGAATCATAAGTTTCTGCCCTCAGTAATGGATAAATTCATTCATGGATTAACAGGTGAATGTCTCAATGAGTACCATGGGAGGGGAACAGGTGGCCCTATGAGAAGAGGAAGAGAGACCTGAGTCAGCACATTAGCACAGTCAGCCTCCTCACCCTATCATGCCCACAACCCTCTGGAGCAGCACAGAGAGCCCCCACCAACAAGAAGACCCTCACCAGCTACAGCCCATGACCTTGGATTTCTCAACCTGCACAACAAATGAATTCCCCTATTATTATTATTTTTTTATTAAATCATAGCTGTGTACATTAATGCAATCATAGGGCACCATACACTGGTTTTATATACCATCTGACATATTTTCATCACACTGGTTGACATAGCCTTCCTGGCATTTTCTTAGTTATTGTGTTAAGACATTTATATTCTACATTTAGTAAGTTTTACATGTACCCTTGTAAGATGCACCATAGGTGTAATCCCACCAATTATCTTCCCTCCGCCCATCTTCCACTCTTCCTCCCCTCTCTGTCCTCTTTCCCCGTATTCTTAGGTTATAACTGGTTATAGCTTTCATATGAAAGCCATAAATTAGTTTCATAGTAGGGCTGAGTACATTGGAATCTTTTTCTTCCATTCTTGAGATACTTCACTAAGAAGAATATGTTCTAGCTCCATCCATGTAAACATGAAAGAGGTAAAGTCTCCATCTTTCTTTAAGGCTGCATAATATTCCATGGTGTACAAATACTACAATTTATTAATCCATTCGTGGTTCGATGGGCACTTGGACTTCTTCCATGACTTAGCAATTATGAATTGAGCTGCAATAAACATTCTGGTACAAATATTTGTTATAATGTGATTTTTTGGTCTTCTGGGTATAGAAGACTATATACCTACTATATACACATTCTATGAAGTAAACATCAACCTGATACCAAAACCAGGAAAAGGAGAATTTCAGACCAATCTCACTCATGAATATAGATGCAAAAATTCTCAACAAAATCCTAGCCAATAGATTACAGCTTATCATCAAAAAAGTCATTCATCATGATCAAATAGGTTCATCCCAGAGATGCAAGGCTGGTTTAATATATGCAAGTCCATAAACGTTATCCACCATATTAACAGAGGCAAAAATAAAGACCACATGATCCTCTCAATAGATGCAGAAAAAGCATTTGATAAAATCCAGCATCCTTTTCTAATTAGAACACTGAAGAGTATAGGCATAGGTGGCACATTTCTGAAACTTACTGAACAATAAAAATCCTCAAAGAAAGCATAGGAAAAACACTGGAAGATGTTGGTCTCGGAAAAGACTTCATGAAGAAGACTGCCATGGCAATTGCAACAACAACAAAAATAAACAAATGGGACTTCATTAAACTGAAAAGCTTCTGTACAGCTAAGGAGACAACAACCAAAGCAAAGAGACAACCTACACAATGGGAAAGGATATTTGCATATTTTCAATCAGACAAAAGCTTGATGACTAGGATCTATAGAGAACTCAAATTAATCCACATGAAAAAAGCCAACAATCCCATATATCAATGGGAAAGAGACATGAATAGAACCTTCTCTAAAGATGACAGACGAATGGCTAACAAACACATGAAAAAATGTATCATCTCTATATATTAGATCATTGCAAAGCAAAACAACCCTGAGATAGCATCTAACCCCAGTGAGAATGGCCCACATCACAAAATCTCAAAACTGCAGGTGCTGGCGTGGATGTGGAGAGAAGGGAACACTTTTACACTGCTGGTGGGACTGCAAACTAGTACAACCTTTCTGGAAGGAAGTTTGGAGAAACCTCAAAGCACTCAAGCTAGACCTCCCATTTGATCCTGCAATCCCATTACTGGGCATCTACCCAGAAGGAAAAAAATCCTTTTATCATAAGGACACTTGTACTAGACTGTTTCTTGCAGCTCAATTTACAATCACCAAAATGTGGAAACAGCCTAAATGCCCACCAACCCAGGAATGGATTAACAAGCTGTGGTATATGTATACCATGGAATACTATTCAGCCATTAAAAAAAATGGAGACTTTACATCCTTCGTATTAACCTGGATGGACGTGGAAGACATTATTCTTAGTAAAGCATCACAAGAATGGAGAAGCATGAATCCTATGTACTCAATTTTGATATGAGGACAATTAATGACAATCAAGGTTATGGGAGGGGAGGAAAAGCAGAAAGAGGGATGGAGGTGGGTGGGGCCTTGGTGTGTGTCACACTTTATGGGGCAAGACATGATTGCAAGAGGGACTTTACCTAACAATTGCAATCAGTGTAACCTGGTTTATTGTACCCTCAATGAATCCCCAACAATAAAAAAAAAAAGAAATTCACAAAATCCTTAATGAATATTAAAGAAACTTTATTCTCAGAAATATGAAAATCTGAAGGAAATTGACCATTACTTGGAAGCACACCACCTTCTACGACTTAGACAGAATGAAGTGGAATTGTTGAACAGGCCTATATCAAGTTCTGAAATAGCATCAGCTATACAAAATCTTCCAAAAAAGAAAAGCGCAGGACCAGTGGCTTCACGTCAGAATTCTAGCAAACCTTTAAAGAGGAACTAGTACCTATATTAACCTTTTCCAAAATATAGAAATGGAAGGAATACTACCAAACACATTCTATGAAGCAAACATCACCTTGATCACTAAACCAGGAAAAGACCCAACAAGAAAAGAAAATTATACACCCATATCACTAATGAATATTAATACAAATATATTCAACAAGATCCTAATGGACAAGAATCCAGCAACACATCAAACAAATTATACACCATGACCAAGTGGGTTTTATCCCAGGGTCTCAAGGCTGGTTCAATATACATAAATCTATAAATATAATTTATCACATAAACAAAATAAAAAACAAAGATCATATGATTCTCTCAATTGATGCAGAAAAAGCTTTTGTTAATATCCAGCATCCATTCATGATCAGAACACTTAAGAAAATTTGTATAGAAAGTACATTTCTTAAACTGATAGAGGCCATCTACAGCAAACTCACAGCCAATATCATATTGAACAGAGTTAAATTGAAATCATTTCCACTCGGATCAGGAACCAGGCAAGGTTGTCCATTGTCTTCACTGCTTTTTAACATTGTAATGGAAGTCTTAGACATCACAATTAGGGAAGAAAAGGTGATCAAGGGTATCCATATAGGGTCAGAAGAGATCAAACTTTTACTCTTCACAGATGATATGATTGTGTATCTGGAAAACACCAGGGATTCTACTACAAAACTCTTAGAAGTGATCAAGGAATACAGCAGTGTCTCAGGTTACAAAATTGATATTCACAAATCTGTAGCCTTTATATATACCAACAATAGTCAAGCTGAAAAACAGTCAAGGGCTCTATTCCATTCACAGTAGTGCCAAAGAAGATGAAATATTTGGGAGTTTATCTAACAAAGGACGTGAAAGATCTCTATAAAGAGAACTATGAAACTCTAAGAAAAGAAATAGCTGAAGATGTTAACAAATGGAAAAACATACTGTGCTCATAAGTGGGAAGAATCAACATTATTAAAATGTATACTACCCATGGGCGGTGCCTGTGGCTCAAGGAGTAGGGCACCGGTCCCATATGCTGGAGGTGGCAGGTTCAAACCCAGCCCCGGCCAAAAACCACAAAAAAAAAAAAAAAAAAAGTATACTACCCAAAGCAATATACAATTTTAATGCAATCCCTATTAAAGCTCCACTGTTATGCTTTAAAGATCTCAAAAAAAAAAAAAACTTCGTTTTATATAGAATCAGAAAAAAATTTGAATAGCTGATACATTACTCAGAAATAAAAACAAAGCAGGCGGAATTACACTACCAGACCTCAGGCTGCACTATAAATTAATAGTGACAAAAAACAGCATGGTACTGGCACAAAAACAGAGAGGTAGATGTATGGAACAGAATAGAGAACCAAGAGATTAACCCAGTTACTTACCATTATTTGATCTTTGACAAGGCAATTAAAAAACATTCAGCGGGGAAAAGATCCCCTACTTAACAAATGGTGCTGGGTGAACTGGCTGGCAACCTGTAGAAGACTGAAACTGGACCCACACCTTTCACAATTAACTAAGATAGACTCTCACTAGATTAAAGATTTAAACTTATGACATGAAACTATAAAAATGCTAGAAGAAAGTGCAGGGAAATCTCTTGAAGAAATCGGCCTGGGCGAATATTTTATGAGGAGGACCCCCGGGGCAATTGAAACAGCATCAAAAATACACTACTGGGACCTGATCAAACTAAAAAGCTTCTGCACAGCCCAAAACACAGTAAGTAAAGCAAACAGACAGTTCTCAGAATGGGAGAAGATATTTGCAGGTTATGTCTCCGACAAAGGTTTAATACCCAGAATCCACAGAAAACTCAAATGTATTAGCAAGTGTCACGACCCCTAAGGCACTGGTCTCGGTCGCTGCAGGAAGGAACCAGGTGTGACATGGATTAGAAGTACAAGCTTGCAGGAGGCGTGCTAACCTTAAGTGCAGGGTAGCCCAGAGCCCCCTCTGCAATGGCTATTTATTAAGGTTATGCACAACATGTGTGGAGAGTTAAGGGCATGACATGCACAACAGGTGTAGAGAGTTGCATGCATAAGGATTCCCACTTGCTCTTTCCTCAAATACTCTTTCTCCACGTGTTCTTTCCCCACAACCCTCATGAAGAACTACAAAGCATCAATGTTTAACACATGTTTACTAGTGAGTGACTGATCTTATCTCATCCTGGAACACTGAGTTACTTGGGGGACTGCCCCCAGGTCACAAAACGTCTCTAGGCTTGCCAGGAGACTGTCCCATTCTCAGCATTTCCTTTTAATGTGATAAGAATCAGTAATTATCCTTTGCAAGCATGGTGTCCATTCCTCTACAAGCAAGAACAAGTGATCCCATCTCAGGTTGGGCAAGGGACTTGAAGAGAAACTTCTCTGAAGAAGACAGGTGCACGGCCTGCAGACACATGAAAAAATGCTCATCATCCTTGATCATCAGAGAAATGCAAATCAAAACTACTTTGAGATATCATCTAACTCCACTAAGATTACCCCACATTACAAAATCCCAAAACCAGAGATGTTGGCATGGATGTGGAGAAAAGGGAACACTTCTACACTGCTGGTGGGAATGCAAACTAATATGTTCCTTTTGGAAAGATGTTTGGAGAACACTTAGAGATCTAAAAATAGACCTGCCATTCGATCCTACAATTCCTCTACTAGGTATATACCCAGAAGACCAAAAATCACATTATAACAAAGATTTTTGTACCAGAATGTTTAGTTGCAGTCCAATTCGTAATTGCTAAGTCATGGAAGAAGCCCAAGTGCCCACTGACCCATGAATGGATCAATAAATTGTGGTATATGTGCACCATGGAATATTATGCAGCCTTAAAGAAAGATGGAGACTTTACCTCTTTCATGTTTACATGGATGGAGCTGGAAAATATTTTTCTTAGCAAAGTATCTCAAGAATGGAAGAAAAAGTGTCCAATGTACTCAGCCCTACTATGAAACCAGTTTATAGCTTGAAAGCTATAACCCAATTATAGCCCAAGAAGAAGGAGAAAGGGGAGATCTAGGGGAGGGGAGGAAGGAGGATGGGTGAAGGGAGGGTGATTGGTGGGACCACACCTGAAGTGCATCTTACAAGGGTACATGTGAAGTTTACTAGATGTAGAATATAAATGTCTAAACACAGTAACTGGAAAAATGCTATGAAGGCTATGTTAACCAGTTTGATGAAAATATTTCAAATTGTATATAAAACCAGCACATTATACCCCATGATTGCATTAATATACACAGCTATGACTAAATAAAATAAAGAAACGGGTATGTTATGTGTAATATTCTCAAGAAGGTGTAACATCCTTTACAAATTTCATACCTGAATGTAGAAGAACACAAGTGACAAGGATGATACAAGTATTGAAAGAAAACATCACACAAACACAAAATGAAGAATATATATTTTTGCAATGGTGGGGAAGAGGAACTGTATTCTTCAAAAACATTCCAGCCCCAGCCAAAAACTGCAACAACAACAACAAAAACATTATCATAAAAGATGAAGTACATAGAAATGTCTAGATTAAAGGAAACTAAAGACTCACAACAATTAAATGCAATGCCTGACTCCAGATTGGATCCGGGGCAGAATAAAAATGCTATAAAGGACATTATTAACACCTGACAAAATTGGAATATAGATTGCATATTAGATAAAAGCATTGTGTTAATGTAAATTTATGAATTTGGTAATTATTCTAAAGACATATGTCTCCATCCTTAGAGCAAAGGGATACATTTAATCATGACATATGTAACTTAGGTCCAAATGGTTCCCCCAAATAATTTAAGGAGAGGGAACAAATGTTAAAACAGAGTAAAATATTAGCCTCAAATATAAGCTTCTTAAGACATCTAACATATTATGTTACTCCCCTGGGTAAATGGTTCCAGAGCTTTTTAATGTCCACTGAGTAAAATCCAAATTCCTTATCCAAACCCACCAGGCCAGTGTGGTTGAGCTCCGGGTGGCCTTCCTGTCATTACTACATGACCTCCACACCCTGCAACCCCACTTGCTAGTTCATACAACTCGTAAGTGCTTGGGTACATCCCACCCTCTTCTGTGTCTGTGATTTCACACATTCCAAGTCTATATTAAAATCTTCTGCCCCCTCTTAATCTCTGACTTCTTTACACCCTAGTCATTTTGGCTTACATGCTGCCTCCCCACTCTATGTAAGGTAGCCCTGCCCCCATTCTCCGTCAGTATCTTTTAGTGTCTTTTCCCTATATTAGTATTGTTATTTGTTTGCCAACTTGACTTTTTTCTAATCCTACTTGCACCTCTTTCCGGGAGTAGGGACGTTATCTGTCTGATTCACCATTATTCTACCTCATGCACCCTGCACAAAGTGGGCAGCCAAATAAAGAAACTATGGGAGTAAAAACGGCCTGCAGCAGGACTACGCAGTCAGTCAAAAGATCAGTGGTTGGCAGAGGCTGAGGGGAGGGACGGATGAATAGGCAGAGTGCAGAGGATGTTTAAGGTGGTGAAACCGTCCGTGTGATGCACTAATGGTGAACACCTGTTATTACGCATTTGTCCAAACCCATTGAATGTACACCACCCAGATGCAACCCTCACAGAAACTAAGGACTTTGGGCAAAAATGTTGTATCAGTGGAGGTGCAATGATTGTAACAAATGTGTCTGGAAGTGATGCTGATGGCAGGAGGTATATGGGAACCCCACTTCTCTAAAAATAGTATGTTTTTCTTGTGTGTGTGTGTGTGTTTTAATGACCTGAGAGACTACAAAAAAGCCACAGGATGGCACTGTTTCTCTCAGAAGTTTCAATGAGGGCTGTGTTCACAGAAATTGCTGATGCTGAAGAACATAGCAGGGATTCTGTGACTGTCTCTGCCCCAGTTCTTCACAAAGCTCAAAGTGCTTCACAGCACTGTCCTGGCCCAGCCCCAGGTCTGTACTTGCAATGGGTGTGGGGTTTTTGTTTTTGTTTTTGAGACAGAGCCTCAAACTGTCACCTTGGGTAGAGTGCCGTGGCATCACAGCTCACAGCAACCTCCAAATCCTGGGCTCAAGCAATTCTCCTGCGTCTGCCTCCCAAGTAGCTGGGACTACAGGTGCCTGCCAAAACTCCTGGCTATTTTTTGGCTGTAGCCATCATTGTTGTTTGGCGGGCCTGGGCTGGATTTGAACCTGCCAGCTCAGGTGTATGTGGCTGGCACCTTAGCCTCTTGAGCCACAGTGTTTTTAAATGTAGTTTTTCTTATTCAGGCACGGGGAGGCCAACAGATGAGGAGATGAGTGCTACAAGCTAGCTTGTTACTCAGCTCCCGAGAGGAGGTGGCACCAGGTAGGTCAGGAGATAGAGGGACCAGGAGGAAACATGGGCACGAGCCTTATTGTGGTTTCCGTGGGAAGGAAGGAGTGAGGCAGAGTAAGCAAGTTTAGGACTGGCTAGTTTGAATAATTTCAGGGCTCTGGGCAATACTAGCTGTCACTAGTGTTGGGTACCAGGCCCTTGGAGTGATTAGGTAGCCCAGAGTGCAGACAGCCTTTCTCCTCCTGGAAAGTGGTACAGGTAGGATTAGAAAAAAGTCAAGTTGACAAATAACAATAATAATGTAGGGAAAAGATACCAACAGAATGGGGGCAGGGCTACCTTTCATAGAGTGGGGAGGTGGCATGTAAGCTAAAACTACTTGGGTGAAAAGAAGTCAGATATTGTTATATGATAAAGGAGGCAGGTGCTTGGGGAGCAGGCTCCGAGTTGTTTGGTTTGCATAGGAAAGGCAGGCTCCAGGCGAGTCCTTTGCTAACTCTGGGAATTGGTCAACCTGGGAAGGGTAGTGTCTGCAGGGTCGGCAAGGCCCAGACCCTATGGTGAACATGATGAAGTGTAGGGACAAAGTTATTCTCTCTAGGTCACACACAAGGTCAGAAGCAAAGCCAGCAAAAGTTATTACTTACAGTTACTACGACCTGGCCATGCAAAGGAGCTTTGATCTTCTGAAAAGTAAATCTTCCACACAGATGCTACAGAAAAGGTTTATTTGCCAAGAACTTTACCATGACCACATTGGTTATGATAATATTTTCCCCAGTTTCCTAACTGGAAAAAAATAAGAAATATGTGAGCTTCTTTAAATCACTTTTTATCTGTACATGGTCTTAAAGAGGAAAGACACAGGCACTGTGAGTGGGAGAAGGGCCCCCATGCCATAACTCACTCGGATCCACCCCTGGGGAAAAACAGGACTGAGGCACCGGACAGATGGGGCCCAGGAGTGTGCTGAGGGTGCTCCAGGGCCTGCCAGGTGCCAGGCAGGTGTAAACACGAAGGCTGGCTCGGAGCCATTGTATTAGTATCTGCACAATCCGTAGGGAGGCATCGCTTTTGGCGGCAACCTCCCTGAGCTGACCATAATCCCTTTTCCTAATCTGGTTTCATTAAGTGGGCACGAGGCTTGGATCAGAAGAGAGAGGTCATTTATGGATTGAATTATTTAACCAAGTGATCACTTGCAAGTTTTTGAGTTTCTAAAACAGAAAGGAACTATGTTACTAAGAAGGAGAATGCAGCACCCAGGGGTGTCTGACCCAGGGCCTGCGAGCCATGTGCTAACTTATCGGGGCCCTGTTTTTGCTTATTTGTGGTGGCAGATGTTGCAAAAAGTATGCGCAGACCTTTTGTTTTGCTCATCGTTATCTTTAGTGTCCAGATATTTAATGTGTGGCCTGAGGCAACTTTTATTCTTCCAATTTGCTGCAGAGAAATAAAAGGGGGGGGTATAGGACACCCAGGCTAGACAGTTTAATAAAACTACAACACCTATTGAACAACTGACATTACCTATTTTTCTTCACTATCAATAGCTCTCCTGCACAGCACAGTGGCTAACCCCAACTACGGTATTGAAAGTCCAGAGAGAGATGACGGCACAGTCCCTGCTGCATCTTTCTAGCTTACGATGGAGCCTCTGAGCACAGTATATTCGTAATGCTGAAAACGAACATTTGGTTGATTAAAGATGGATAAAACACCTAAATCTAAGGCATAAAACAGTAAAAATTCTTGAAGAAAGTATAAGGAAAATACTTGAAGGTATGGGTCTGGGGAAAAACTTTATGAAGAAGACTCCAGTGGCAATTGGAACAACAACAAAACAAACAAGTGGGACTAAATTAAACCAAATAGCTTCTGTACTACCAAGGAGACAACAACCAAAGCAAATAGACAACCATCAGAATGAGAAAAGATATTTGCATATTATGAATCCGAAATAAAAGCTTGATAACTAGGATCTACAGAGAACTCAAATTAATTGACTTAAAAAGAGCCAACCATCCCTTAGATCAATGAGCAAGAGAGAGGAATAGAACCTTATCTAAAGAAGACAGATGAATGGCTAACAAACATATGAAAAGATGATTATTGTCCCTAATTATCAGAGAAATGCACATCAAAACCACCCTGGAGATATCACCTAACCCTAGTGAGAATGGCTCACATCACAGTCTCAAAGCTGCAGATGCTGGTGTGGATGTGGAGAGAAGGGAACACTTTTACACTGCTGGTGGGACTGCAAACCAATACAACATTTTTGGAAGAAAGTATGCTTTTTGGAAGGAAGTATGGACAACCCTCAAAGAACTCAAACTAGACCTTCTATTTGACCCTGCAATCCCATTACTGGGCATCTACCCAGAAAGAAAAAAATCATTTTATCATAAGGACATTTGCACTAGACTGTTTGTTACAGCTCAGTTTACAATCACCAAATTGTGGGAACAACCTAACTGCCCACAGATCCAGGAATGGATTGACAAGCTGTGGTATATGTATACCATGGAATACTATCCAGCCACAAAAAAAGATGGAGACTTTACAGCCTTTGTATTAACCTGGATGGAGTAGAAACCCATCACAAGAATAGTAAAGCATCACAAGAATGAAGAAGCAAGAATTCAATGTACTCAATTCTGATATGAGGACAATTGATGCTAGTACACGGCAGGGAGTGGGGAAATGGGGGAGGAGAGAGAGGGAAAGGGGGAGGGGTCATGATGTGTGACACACCTCTTGGGGGAGGGACCCAATTATAAGACGGACTTTACCCACATATGCAAGTGGTGTAACCTGGTTCTCTGTATCCTCAATGAATCCCCAAAAATAAAATAACAAGAAAATAATTGTTTGGTGGCAGCAGGGAGGACTTTGGGGAAATGGTTATTTGGGATTGAAAGTAAGAATTGAACAGGGGTTAGCCAGATAACATTTCTTGGATTGTCTTTCGAAGTTTACTGCTGTGAAGGATTAATGAGTACAGCTCAATCCTCTCTGGACAAGAAGGGCAGCACTGTGGCCCCCTGGGTTTAATCCGGAGCTTTCCTGCTTCCTGCAGATCTATCGTAATTCCAGATGGCAGGGATAGCTTTGTTTCCAGGTGTCCCTGTGGTGCGGATGTTGTCCAGGGAAGACCCCAAGCAGCAAGGCCCTGGAGGGAGAGACTTCCCCAGCTCCCCACATGCCGGGATGTTTGAAAGAGGAGCCAAGTCTTGGTTTTACTACTGTGAAGCGAAGACACAGACAGAAAAGGAAAAGAGGAACTGGGGGCTGTCAGAGACCTCAGTGAGTTACAAAGAGAAGATCCTGAGGGAATTCTGCCTGGGCCGGGTGCTGCAGCGCCTGGTATGTGATGGTGTCTTCTCCTTGCACGAGTACAGGGATATCCTCTCTCAGGCCTGCTATTCCAAGAGAGTGGACTGTTTTCTCCTGAAGCTTTTTTCCAAAGGTGCAGGTGCGTTCTGCACTTTCTGCTCTCATCTGGAGGAATTCTGCCCTTACTTGCTTACCTGCTTTTTTCTTTATTACCAAGGTAAGAACATGGTTTGCTCTGACAAGTAGTAAACTTTGTGATGTTGTAACCAACATGTCAGGTGCCCCAGCCACACTGTATAATCGTGAGTTTCAACACAGCATTGATTTTTATTTTAATACAAATATCCAATCCTTCTCTCTCAACTTTCATGGTACAGAAGTAAACGTCTGTGTTGCCAAATAAAACCTCACACAGCCCCAGACACAAACTGAGGGATGATTTCTAATCACCTACTAGAAAGATTTATACCTTTCTTGTTTTAATGAGGACTTTTAAGTGGTAAGCGTAAAATATCAATAGGTTAAGGAAGATAGACTGAGCTTTCATTCTGCAGATGAAGGCACAGAGATGGTCATAGTTCCTTAAAATGTTAGAGTGACTGTAAGATCCAGTAATTCCAGACCTAGGTATATCCCCAAAATATTGTTGAAACCTATGTATATTATACAATATTTAAAAATATTATAAAAATTAGCTGGGCATGGTGGCAGACGCCTATAGTCCTGGCTTCTCAGGAAGCTGAGGCAGGAGGATCACTTAAGTATAAGAGTTTGAGGTTCCTGTGAGCTGTGATAATGCCACAGCACTGTATCCAGGGTGACAGAGTGAGATTGTGTCTCCAAAAAAAAAACCAAAAAGCATATCCACACAAAAACATGTGTGAGAATGTTTGTAGAAGCATTATTTATAAAAGCCCAAACATATCCACACAAAAACCTGTGTAAGAATGTTTGTAGGAGCGTTATTTATAAAAGCCAAAAAGTAGAAACAGCCCAAATGCCCATCAGCTGAGTGATTATGAAACATATCATATCTAGATAATGGGATATTAGTCTGTCGTAAATCACTGACAGTCACAAAATGCCACATACTGTATGATTCCACTTATATAAAATGTCCAGAATAGGTAAATCCATAGAGACAAAAAGTAGATTCTTGGTTGCCACGGGCTGGAAGTAGGAGGAGACGGGGCATTACTGCTAATGGGAAAGGGGATTTTTTGTGAGATAATCAAAATGCTGAAATTAGATAGTTGTGATAATTGCACACACTTGTGACTATACTAAAAGCTACAGAGCAGTATACTTTAAAAGGGTGAGTTTTATGGTATGTGCATTATAAATAAAGCTATTATTTAATAAAACAAAGTAGGATGGAAGTCTTCCTGGCTGTTTCTCTTCTCCCAGTCTTCCAAAGAGAGCCCTTTTAGGATTGTGGTCATGAATTATAGGTTAATTGTAAATGGTCCCATTTAGTAAAATGGTCAATCCACTGAAAAAGTCAATTGGTGAAAGTGAATATTTATAAGTGGTTTCTTACATGACTTGAGGTTGTAATGTAAAATAAATTTATCAGAGAAATATTTGATTATCTATTCATTTATAATTCAATACAACTTTATAACGTCTCTACTGTGCCTGAGGCACTATGGTAAACAACTCCTTTATTTTTTTATTTTTTATTCAATCCTTTATTTTTATTATCACATCCTTTATTGTTATTTAATCTATCACACATTAAAAAAACTTAGATAAATATCTTTTACAATACAATTTAAAATTCTGATGAGCGAAAAATAGCCTGAACATAATAACCATTTAACTTTCTAGGTAAGGGGCATTTACAGAGTAAGTTTGTTTGTTTGCTTAAGTTTGCTTGCAAAGAAATAATCTTTACTGAGGAGGAGAAAGAGAGAGAGGGAAAAGGACCAGATGGCATTTTAGCAATATCTTGCTATTTTAATTCTTGGAAACATTCTGAAATGTAAGTGTCAAAATGTTAAGTTGAAAACAGATATCTATTATATTAATTTCTATACTCTTTTGCATATTTGAAAATGTATTCAAGTAAAAATAAAAATCTTTGATTTGTAAAAGAAATAATATGATTGTGGTATTGACATATATAATATATGATAAAATTTTAAAGAACTATACAACCACCATAAAAAATGAGTGCCTGTAAAACTAGTTCTCTCCAAATAATGCCTGTACTTTAGTATCCTGCCTGTATCAGTTTCCCAGTTTTGATAATTGTAAGAAGGTTATGTAAAACGTTATTACCATGTGAGGAAGCTGAATGAAATCATACTATTTTTGCAACATCTATATGAGTCTAAAACTGCTCAAAAATAAAAAGTTCTGTAAAAAAAATAGCAATGACATTATCAAAATTTAACTAGAGAGATTGGTTTTAAATTAAAAAAAAATTCTAAAATGCTCAAGTTCTTTTGCCACCTGAATGTCATAGCAATGGCATAGAATTGGTGTTTTAGGCTAATTTTTCTTTTCTTTTCTTTTTCTTTTTTTTTTTTTTTTGCAGTTTTTGGCCAGGGCTGGGTTTGAACCCACCACCTCCGGCATATGGGGCCAGTGCCCTACTCCTTTGAGCCACAGGTACGGCCCATAGGCTAATTTTTCTAAGTGATTCCCTAGGTCGTAGTTCCAGGCTATTAAGCAAGTTCTTTATAAAGGCTGAAGTCTACACCTGTGTTCAATGAGACTTGTCTTCTGTGGGCCCCTGAAAGAGGCTGATTTATGAAGAGCTGTAATAACATCACAAAGAAATTCATTTCCTCTCACTCTAGGACTAGACTCAGCTCATATAAATGCCAAGGAGTTCTTGGAGTTCTGGCAATACAAAAAGGGCCCAGAGCCAGCTGCCATCATTAGAAAAACATACTATTAAATACTGGTGTCCTAAAGCAAGAAGGTTCCAAGTTAACAGTTCTGCTGCAGAGTGTACCACAGAGGGCAAAATTATCTCCATGGTCCAAAGCTCTTCACTAGCTAGTGATATTCACGGAGCCCAGAAGTGCCACACCGTCTCTTCAAGTTTTATGTCTTTATTTTATTTTATTATTTGAGACAGAGTCTCACTTTGTTGCCCTCAGTAGAGTGCCGTGGCTCTCACAGCTCATAGCAACCTTAAACTCTTGGGCTTAAGCGATCTTCTTGCTTCAAGTAGCTGGGACTACAGGTGCCTGCCACATCACCTGGCTATTTTTGTTATTGTTGTAGTTGTCATTGTTGTTTGGCAGGCCCAGGCTGGGTTTGAACCCGCTGGCTCCGGTGTATGTGGCTGGTGCCCTAGCCATTGAGCTACAGGCACTGAGCCTTTTTTAAAAAATATTTTTTTTGGTAGATGGGGGCTGCCTTCCAGGGTCTGAGGGAGGAGAAGACATGACAGAGGCAAGTAAACATAGGTGGGGAGGGCGCGGGCAGGGAGAATTAGGAGCTGAGTGGAATGGGCTTTGAATATGGAAGGAGACCCACAGAAGGTTTTGATTGGGAACCATCAGTTCCCTGCTAATGACAATCTCCTCTTATGACTGCTGGGAGGAGGGGTAAGAGGCTTATGGGGGGAAAAGGTGTCAGAAGTGTTGAACCAGGTGTCTGGTGAGGTGCTATCTAAGTAAGGAAGACACTTAGTGGTGATACTTCATGGTGAGTTTTATTTTTTTATTTTATTTTATTTATTTTATTTATTTATTTATTTATTTATTTGAGACAGTGTCTCACTATGTTGCCCTGGGTAGAGTGCTGTGGTGTCACAGCTCACAGCAACCTCAAGTGCTTGGGTTTAAGCGATTCTCCTGCCTCAGCCTCCCAAGCAGCTGGGACTACAGGCGCCCGCCACAACACCTGGCTCTTTTTTGGCTGGAGTTTGGCAGGCCCGGGCTGAATTTGAACCCGCCAGCTGCACTGTATGTAGCTGGCACCTAGCCACTGAGCTACAGGCACCGAGCCCATAGTGAGTTTTTAAAAGTCAGCAGAACCTCCCTGTGATTCTAATTTCCTGAGCCCAAGAGAAACCAAACCCAAACCCAGCCTCAAGATGCACATCCTTGGCTCACGAAGAAGCCACATCTGAAAGAGATTCTGGTGCCTTCTTTCTTCCTGTTTCCATGAAACCCATTTTGAAATATTGCAAAAAACTGGGGATTTCTTTCCAAGTCCCCATAATCAGAAAAATACCAGCATGTGCTTTTGAAAAAGGGCCACTCAATTCTTAACCAAGACAAGAAATTACAGTAAAACCTCCATACTTGACCACCTCTTTAAGTTGACCTAATTTTCATAGACTGGACATGTGTCACATGACGTATCACACAGTAGGCCTAGTGCCTGACGTTGACTACTGGGTGTGTTTGGGTGGTCAGTTTACAGAGGCTCTACTGGGTTTACTTTGAGAAACAGATAATGATTCATTTTTCAATGAACTAATGGATGTTTGCTCAGAAAAATGTAACCCAAATAGGTTTATCCTTTTATATATAATTTAGCATAGCCAAATCTCCAGCAACATATCGTTATAACTTTAGAAAAGAAAGGCAATGATAAGTAGATAAGCTTACGTTCCTGCTGTAAATGTGATGTTTATGTTATAATGCAGAACAAACCCTAAGGCTCTTACAAGATGCACCTACTGCAGAAGAAAAAGCAAGGCTTGGAACTCAGCCTGGACTGAGCAGGGCCCTGGACGCTGAAGATCAAGAACTAAGTCTTCAATTATGTGACAAGTATGTTAACATTCTCAGAGTGTTCGCAATCTTAAAGTACTATGCTTTTATTTTTCGTTTCTTCATCCCCTAGTTCTGGTTCCACAGTGTCTGTCTTTCAGCCACTTACAAATAGTTTTGCTAATGCCCATGCTTTCTAGCACCTGGTCAGGCCAGTGTGTGATTTCTGTTTCTACTGTAGCACAAGACGAATGGTGCTTTGGAAACCACCATTCAACTGTAGGCAGTTGATACTGTTGAAGTGTAAAGCTGATGATGGTCCTTAGACTTCGCTCTTTGTTGGAGCTCAAAACAGGATGATACTCTGAATTCAGAACATCCCAGGTTCAGTCGTAGAATTCTAAAAACCTAAATAGGGGTTGTAAATTGACCAGTGGTCCTGTAAAATGTGTGTTAATATTTCTCCCAAGGAAAAAAATACTGTGAATTCCTAATGAGACATTCTGGGGTTACTCCGATGTAAATGGCCACCATCTGCTCTTTTGGTTCATGAATTACATGTTGGGGGCCAGATCAAAACTTGAACTGTGGCAAACCTTTAAGGCCATTGGCTCATGTAAGTTCCCTAGGGGGAAGAATTCGCATAAAATGAGAACTCAAAGCAACCATCAAAATGCTCCCTACACCATTCAATGTCCCTCCCACCTCTAAGGCATGAAATGGGTTGTCAATTGCTGGTATGTAAGCCTTCAGTTTTCTTTTCTTTTCTTTTTTTTTTTTTTATTAAGTCAAATACCCATAGATCATGAATACATTTATGCATATGTGGGGTACAACGTGTTGGGTTTTTTTTTTAATATACAATCTGACATGGTTAGATCAAACCAATCAACATAGCTTTCACCTCATTTACTTGATTATTGTGTTAAGACATTTATGTTCTACACTTGACAGATTTGACTTGTACCCTTGACATATGCTCCATAGGTGCGGTCCCATCATTTACCCTCCTTCTATCAAACCTCCCCCCTCACCTCCCTTCCCACTCCATTTCTCTCCTTCATCCTGGGCTATAGTTGTGTTCTATCTTTCATAAGAAAGTGTGAGTAAATATTAGTAGGTTTCCTAGAAGTACTGAGTACATTGGATATTTTTTCCTCCATTCTTGAGATACTTTATGCAGAAGAATATGTTCCAGGTCCCTCCATGTAAACATAAAGCCTTAAAGATGGTAAAGGCTCCATCTTTTTTAAGGCTGCATAGTATTCCATGGTATACATATACCACAATTTATTAATCCATTCATGGGCCAATGGGCATTTGGGCTTCTTCCATGACTTGGCTATTACGAGCCTTCAGTTTTCTTTAAATTTGCTTATGGGCTCGTAAGTATCTAAGAGATGGTAATCAGTAAGTATTGTAGAAAAGCACACAAGTCAATATCTACTGCATATAAATCTAATACTCAGGATATACCAATAACCAATCTAATACTCAGGATATACCAATACCAATGTATCAAAAGATGATGCAAATCACATTGAATACCTCTTATAATTACAGAAGTCAAACATGACTTGAGTATTACAAATTTAAGACAGTTTTTTCCTTTTTAAAAGTGTATATACACTTTTTTGGCACCCCGTGTATATTTAATTTTACCTTTAAGCAGGCTTGTTATTATAGATAGGCACTTGGGTCCCCATTATCACAGTCTATTCACCGAGATAGTGCACAGCCTGCTTTCCAGCCTTTCTCTTGTTGGGTGGAGAACCATGTAGTCTCGGGACAAAGGTGTCAGAGATCCCTGAGCCTGACCTGAGTGGACGTGGGTTTCCTGCGATGGCAGGTCCTCCTGCAGGGCCAGGAGTCTTTCACTGGTTCAGGCGTGAGCCCCTCTATGGAGAACATGACACCCTGCCAGCCTGTCCAGGAACAGTTCCTACTATAGGATGGGCTGCAGATGCCGCTGGGATTTGACAACCACGTAATTCTATTTCTTTTCCCCACCTACTTCTTGCTCTCAGTGCAGAGAAAGGGAAGCATCTCGTTTATATATAAACATAATACACAGAGAGGGAGATTTATTTTAAGGAATTACCTCATGTGATTATGGGAACTGGCAAGTTTGGAAAAGCCAGCAAGTTAGAAATTCAGGTAAGCATTAATGTTGCAGTCAGTCTTGAATCTGAACCTTATGGGGCAGCAGGCTGGAAACCCAGGCAGGGTTTCGACATGGCAGTCTTAAAGAGAATCCCTTGCGGGCGGCACCTGTGGCTCAGTCAGTAAGGCGCCGGCCCCATATACCGAGGGTGGTGGGTTCAAACCCGGCCCCGGCCAAACTGCAATCAAAAAATAGCCGGGCATTGTGGCGGGCGCCTCTAGTCCCAGCTACTCAGGAGGCTGAGGCAGGAGAATCACTTAAGCCCAGGAGTTGGAAGTTGCTGTGAGCTGTGTGAGGCCACGGCACTCTACCCAGGGCCATAAAGTGAGACTCTGTCTCTACAAAAAAAAAAAAAAAAAAAAGAGAGAGAGAGAATTCCTTGCTCAGGAAACAGTCTTTGCTTGTAAGGACCTTCTCCTGGTTGTATAAGGCCTGCACATATTCTGGAGGGCAACCTACTTTACTCAAAGTCCACTGATTTACATATTAATCAGATCTAAAAAATACTTTCACAGCTACCTATAGATTGGTGTTTGACCAAACAGCTGGGCACCACAGCTGAGCCAAGTTGACACATAAAATGAAGGATCACAAGTGTTGTATTGTCTTGGATGTATTGCCTTGGACAAGCTGCTTAAGCTTTCTGTGCCTCAGATTCTCATCTGGAAATTGAGGCTAATGCTCCAAATTACTCTATGGCTGGCACTCCAAGCACTTTGAGCGCTTAGAGTAATTGAATCAACACTCCACAAGCTTTATTTTCCTATGTAGCTCCTCTTTACTCTGATAATTAAGACAATTGTCCAATCCAAAGATTTCAGAATTTTCTCTATGCAGCTAGTCCCTGAATACTAGGCATGCTGATTAAGCTCATCCCAGCACTATCTCTGCACCCAGTTTGCCTGGGCCTGATTCTGCATCACTCCCCAGGAGTACCTGAGATCTGTGTTCCGAATTAACAAACACAGTGGATCGTCTCACATTCTTACTTTCTTTCTTATATGAAAACGTGATATCTTAATTATTATTCTTTTTATTAATTTTTTTGGAATTTTTTAATTAATATTTTATTATTTATTTATTTAAGAGACAGTGTCTCACTCTGTCACCCTCGGGAGAGTGCTGTGGCATCACAGCTCACAGCAACCTCCAGCTCTCGGGTTTAGGCGATTCTCTTGCCTCAGCCTCCCGGGTAGCTAGGACTACAGGCGCCCACCACAACACCCGGCTATTTTTTGTTGCAGTTTGGCCAGGGCTGGGTTCGAACCCGCCACCCTCGGTATATGGGGCCGGTGCCCTACTCACTGAGCCACAGGCACTGCCAAAAAAATACTATATTTTTAAAAAACTATTTTTATTTATTTACTTCTTCAGAGATGGGGTCTCACTCTGTTGACCAGGCTGGAGCACAATGGTATGATTGTAGCTCACTACAGCCTCAAATTCTTGGGTTCAAGTGATCCTCCCACCTCAGTCTGTCAAAGCAGTGGGATTAAAAGAGTGAGCTGCTGGCCGGTCACGGTGGCTCACGCCTGTGATCCTGGCACTCTGGGAAACCGAGGCAGGTGGATTGCTTGAGCTCAGAAATTTGAGACCAGCCTGAGCAAGAGTGAGATCCCATCTCTACTAACAGTAGGAAAAACTAGCTGGGCTTAGTGGTGCACACCTGTAGTCCCAACTACTCAGGAGACTAAGCCCAGGAGTTTGAGGATTCTGCGAGCTATGATACCATGGTACTCTACCCAGAATGAAGGAGTGAGACTGGCTAAAAGAAAAAAAAAAGTGATCTACAGTGCCCAGCCTTATTATTCCTTAATACATCTTACCTATTTCTGAGTCCTACCCTAGATCCTTCTTTCTTCTCCCTTTTTTTTCAGTACCCCTACCCCAAGGATGGTGTGGTGGTTAATTTTATGTTTCAACTAAGCTGGGCCCAGATCTTTGGTCAAATATTCTTGGGGGGAGGTGGGTAGAGGGAAGGGGATAGGTGGGATTACACCAGCGGTGCATCTTACAAGGGTATATGTGAAACTTGGTAAACGGTCTGTGAAGCTAGTGACTGATGCTTCATGATTATATCAATGTACACAGCTATGATTTCATAAAATATATATATATATATACCATTCTTCATGTTTCTGTCAAGTTTTTTTGGATGAGATTATTACGCTTATGCGTGTATGTGTATATGTATATGTGTGTGTGTATGTATGTGTGTATATGTGTATGTGTATATGTGTGTGTGTATGTGTGTGTGTGTGTGTGTTCTCTTTCCCAGGAGAATCCAGACTAGTGCAGATGGAAAGAACAGTCCTCAAATCATTGCTCTATGCTGGACCCTAAGAAAACAGGACCCAGGGCTGGGGTCCGAAGCAGCCTCCCTGTTGTAGCTTTCTTTGTTCACGTTTCTAAGGCTTTCGGTCTTCTGATTCCTGGAGAGGGTAATTTCCCCCCACCCCCAAGACTTACATCTGCCACCAACTATTCTCTTAGGGTCTGCATTGATGTGGGTGCCCCTGGGGCAAAACATGTACTGGACAGTCTAGGAGCAGAGACCTGTGTCCTCCCTCCCATGCCCCCATCTTCAGTCTTAAGTCCCAGAGCTATTTCCCTTGAAAGTTTAAAACGAAGCTAATACTGTTGCTACACATCCATTTTCCAATTAACTATTACTGCCGACCCTGCCTAAATTCCTAGGTTGGCTCTTGGGTCTCCATAGCTACTTGTGTTCTTACCAGCATTAAGCGACCATGAATCTCCCAGTCTCTTCTTCCCTTTATTCTCATGCATATTTTCTCTCTGACTTCACTGTCTTTTTCTAGCCCCAGATTCTAACCAGGGTGTCCCGTGTTTAGAACTCTGCTGGAGGGCATGCAGAGAACACATGGCCTGCCAGGACCATACCTGAACATTCTGTCTGCATTGGTTTTTACATCACCACTTCCTTTGAGTTCACGGTTTACTGCTAACAATGTGCATACTTCCTTGCCTTTACTTGAAGAACATAGTTAAAATTTTGCTATAGTATTTAAGTTTGTAGATTCACCCACAGGGTACATAATGTAAACCCATTTGTTCCTAAAAAACAACCTGCAACAACATATAGATTTTTTTCTGCATCAGTGAAACTTTGGTCTGAAATTGTAATCAATGTAGTCATCGCATACTCATGTGGAAATACAGTCCTGTGAAAAATGAACCTCATTGAGTTATTGTATCACACTAGAAATGACAGTGTGGCATTATTTTTTTTTAATTTTTTTATTAAATCATAAGTGTATACAATGATATGATTAGTGTGGCATTATTAAATAGCTAGATGATCAGTTCTTAAATATGCCTCAAGAGAAGCGTGATAATACACAAAATGCCAAAAGGTTTTATATTTGGGCTGTGAGTCAATGGTGCCCGCATCCCTGATGTGGCTTCAAAAGGAGGTTGGGAAGGTTTCTTTCCTTAATGGGCTTTGTCACACTGACATTAAAATCAACTTTGATTCCACTGGCTATCAGAAGAAATGTCCAAATTGCACAGACACCTGCTGTCGTTGTGAAAGCCCCTTCCGGGACTTCTGTGTGGGACCACGTGCCCTCTGCACATCCTTGAGCTCACCATTGAAAGACCAGGCAACAGGGAACATGACCTCTCCCTCATGACGTGTTGCAAATGTCGGCCGGAAGAAAGCCAAGTCCCTCCAAGGGAGGCAGTCCCACTCGCAGGCGGGACTCAGTTTCAGAAAACCTGTGGCGGTGGCTTTGTGGTTTTTTTCTCTTCATTCCATGAAGGCCTAGAGAGATTGAAGTTAACTGGGACACAGCAGACATTTGCTTTTTCTCCTTTCTTTGCTCTTAGCTGTCAAAGCAGAAGACAAACCTCTTGCTCACAGAAGCACACAATGAAGAAAAAAAAATGAAGGAGCAGGAAAAGCATAACTGATTTAAAGCTTCATCGAGGGGAATGAACTCAATTGTGAAGGCCAGTGAATAAATCTGAGAGGCTTCAGCTCCTCCCACTCCTGTTGTTATGAATTCACCAAGGCAACAGTGTCCAGGACTCAGGCAGGATCCACCAATGAGAAGGTGGCGGCTGTGGCCCTGAAGATGCCAGGTGGCCGCCAGGAGCACAGGCGAAAGGCTGCATCTAGACAAGACTGTGCATAAGGGAAAAGTCAAGCCATCCTGTGCTTCTGCTTACAAATATTTAATGCATGGAAAAGGGAACCATGTGGGACGAATGGAAAGTAATGCAGGTCATATATCTAGATTTTTTAGCTCCTGAATGAGTTCCTCTGGCATCTGTTTATATAAAAATTCATGGTGGGTCTGGATGCTGCTGTGACATACTGAGAACTTTCTAATTACATCCACAGCCCCCAGAGTTCGCAAGCCATTTCCACGAATCATCCTTATCTCGCTGGCGCAGCGAAGCACACTTGTCTCGAAGTTGCAGTTCAGAAACTGAGGCTCAGAGATGAAAGGACTCGCTCTAGGGCCTGTGTTCTGTACCCTTTCCAGATCCCGTGCCCTCCACTCATCTGGTGTAGATATCTCATCCACAAGATGTGTGTGCCCAGACGCGAACTGGAGATGTGGTGGGCCTGGTGCATGAGCTTTAGGATGGAGCACTGGCCGCCTGCACACCCCTGTCCACCAGAGCCTTGGCCTCGGGCAGAAAACAGCCAAACTGCCACCAACCTGATGTGGGTCACCAGGCCTGGTCATCGTGGCAATATCCTACGTGGGGTCTAGATTTTTTGACTGATTAAATCCATGGGGATCTTGTTTGAACACTGCCCTCATCCTCCATCAAACAGACCTGGCAAACGGGATGGGACCTTCCTCTCTGTTTCCATACACCCTTCCTTAGGCCCCTGTTTTCATGCTTATCAGAAAATATTGGTGGTTTTGTTTCATTCCTCATACTCTTCCCACACATGGACACATGAGGGGAAGGAAAGTTAAGTCCACCTTGTAATTCTGTAGACCCAGCACAGCTCTGGATGGAGCTCTTTGGTTACCCTGCAGTGAGCAGACCTGAAAGGCACGCCAGTCTCCAACCCTGCCCCAAGAACCCAGTTCACAACCCCAAACTGCGGCCTGTGTGACCTTGACTTCCTCACCAGGTATTCCCTTCTGACTTCTTCCTTGTGAAGGCTGTCAGCAGGAACTTTCTCGGTTTTCCTCTTCTGGCCTTTCATTTGCATTTCCCTTAGGTCCCTGGACCCACACTTCCCAGCGTCCCTCCTCACCCACTGCACACCTTACCTTCTTGGCTGTGAGCTGTGACGCCAGGGCACTCTACTGAACCTTCCCTTCTTGGCTGAACCCTGGATCCCTGTGCTTTTCTAGGGTTTCAGATGCTGCACTTCCTCTCTGTACTTCCCTCATGATTACACCGACCTCTACCCTGTGAATACCAAATTTGCATCTCCAGCCAATCCCCTCCCTGAACCACAGACCTTCCAACTCACTGCCCATTTGCAGAAACCACTTGCGTCTAATAGGCCACCCAGACAATGCACGTAAAATCATCTCACGACCAGCCCCCTGCCATACCCACTATTTGCTCAGGCCATTCTGTCTAAAACGCGTCATTTTTCCATTCATTCTTTTTTCTTCACCCCACATCCAACCTACAGGCAAGTCCAGCCAGATCCACCAAACTGTATGCAAATATGCCCATTCCTGAGCACGCTGCCGCCTCCAGTCATCCCTGGACCTGGACTCCCACCTCCCCCTCCCTGCCTCCACCCCCACCCACCGCTCTACCCACCACACCAGCCTTCTCCTGGCTCACACTGCTGGCTCCACCCCCACCCTCCCTCTTCAGGCTCCACCCCCACCCCCACCCCCACTCTGCAGGCTCCACACCCACCCACCACTCTGCAGGCTCCACTCCCACCCATTATTCTGCAGGCTCCACCCCCACCCACCATTCTGCAGGCTCCACCCCCACCCACCACTCTGCAGGCTCCACCCCCACCTGCACTCTGCAGGCTCCACCTCCTCCCACCACTCTGCAGGCTCCACCTCCACCCGCCACTCTGCAGGCTCCACCCCCACTCACCAGTCTGCAGGCTCCACCCTCACTCACCAGTCTGCAGGCTCCACCCCCTCCCACCACTCTGCAGGCTCCACCCCCACCCGCCACTCTGCAGGCACACCAACCTTCCCCTGGCTCACACCACTGGCTCAGGACTTCACACTCTCTGAAACAGCTTACTCAGGACCCTGCACAGCACACCTCTGTCTGTCTGCTGGTGACATACCTTGGAGAGAGGCTTTTCTTACTGCCTTTTCTAAAACTGTGCCAACCCCAACTCCAGCCCCTTTATCTCTCATCCTGCTTTGTTTTCTTTATAGCATTTATCACTCGGAGACATGTGTTTTTTATGTGCTTGTTGTCTGTTTTCTCCAAATAAAATGCAACCTCTGTGAGAACACTGACTTTTTTTCACTCACTGGTACACCCCTGGTTCCTAGAACAATGCTTAGAATCTAGAGGTACTCAATAAATATTTGCTGAGCAGATGAATGAAATATTAGACTGTGATTTCATAAAATGCATAGATATACCAATTTCCCCACTGACAGAGATCAGTGGACCAAATCCAACCTGAAACCTGTTATTTTTTTTTAATATATATATTTTTTTTTTTTGTAGAGACAGAATCTCACTTTATCACCCTGGGTAGAGTGCTGTAGCATCACGGCTCACAGCAACCTCCTACTCCTGGGCTTAGGCAACTCTCTTGCCTCAGCCTTCCAAGTGGCTGGGACCACAGGCGCCTGCCACAACGCCCAGCTATTTTTTTGTTGCAGTTTGGCCCAAGCCGGGTTTGAACCCGCCAACCTTGGTATATGGGGCTGGTGCCCTACTCACTGAGCCACAGGCGCCTCCCTAAAATAAAATTTTATTGTAACACGGCTTTGTCCATTTGTTTACATATGGTCCACACTTGCTTCCATACTAGCCACCAAGGTTGAGTAGTTGTGACAGAGATTGTATGGCCCCCAAACCTAAATTATTTAATGTTTACTATCTGGGTCTGTACAGGAAAAAATTTGCCAGCTCCTGATATGGATACTACCTCCTGCTGCTTCTTTAAAGTGATAAATATATGTAAAATAATGAATGCTTTAAACCATCACTGCATAGTTAATCCATTAGTATAAACTTATTGAAAAAAGATAAAACCATGAGAAGTGTTTGGGAAAGGCAGCGCAAGTCTCATATCCGCAGCCCCTGTTTTAGCCCTTTCCAGGAGGTAGCTGGCTAACAGCTGGATTCCTTCCAGACCTTTTCAATGCATTCCCATATAAACCTCCTGTGTGCAAATGAGGTTCATTTGGTTTCAGCAAATAAAAATTGTACATATTATGGTGCATAACATGATGTTTTGATATTTGAATGGCTGAATCAAGCTAATTTATCATATGCATTATTTCATATACTTATCATGCAAACATGTTTTGATATCAAGGTTTTGTTAGACTTGGAATGAGAGGGAAAACTTTCCATCTGTTCTTGCACTCTGACAGTGGGAATAACAGGAATCATATGTTCCTCAAAGGTTCGCTGGAATCCCCCATAATACTGTCTGAATCTGAGGCCTGTTTCAGGGATAGCTCTCAAATTAACTTTCCAATTTCTTTAAGAGAACCATCAAAAATTTAAATCTCAGGCAGCACCTGTAGGTCAAAGGATTGGGCGCCAGCCCCATATACTGGAGGTGGCAGGTTCAAACCCAGGCCTGGCCAAAAACTGCAAAAAAAAAAAAAATTAAGAATTTAAATCTCCTTTCAGCCAGAGCTTTTAGTAATTCGCCAAAATGACAAACACAAAGGGAGAAAGGAGAGACACCTGATCCACATTCTCTAGGCCTTTTAGAAAACATGGAAATGTTCCTCTGGCCACATATATGCATATCTGTAAGAAAGATGATAGTGTAGACATCAAGGTAATGGTGCCACACAGATGTCACCAGGGCAAAACTGGAGGAGTCTACGTTACCCAGCACACTGTTGGCATTGTACATAAACAAGTTCAGGGCATGATTCTTGCCAAGAGGATTAATGTTCCTATTGAGCATATTAAGCACTCTAAAAGCCAAGATAGCCTCCTGAAACATGTGAAGAAAGATGATCAGAAAAAGAAGGAAGGCAAAGAGGAAGGTACCTGGGTTTGACTGAAGCACCAACCTGCTCCAGACGCTCGCTCTGGGGAAGGCAGCCTGGGCTGCTGGAACCTGCTCCCTGTGCATTCATGGCATAAGAGGTGTAAAAAAATAAAAGGCTACTGTAAAAATGTTTCTCTTCATTGAGTAGAAATGTGGTGTCCCCAAAGAAATAAAGTAGAAATAAAAAAAATGTAAGCCTTCTGGCTCTTTAGTTAGTTTTAGTTGTTTATATTTTCCTAAAAACATTTATTTCTGGGCGGCTCCTGTGGCTCAGCGGGTAGGGCGCCGGTCCCATATGCTGGAGGTGGCGGGTTCAAACCCAGCCCCGGACAAAAAAAAAAAAAAAAAAAAACATTTATTTCTTCCAGATTTTCAAATATAGTTCTATAGAATTGATTACAGTATTGGAAGTCTTCTCCATTTGTAGTTAATATATCTTTTCTAATTCTTGGGTTTTTTTTCTGCATCAGGATTGCCAATAATTTCTTAGCTTTATTATGTACTTGTATTTTCAAAGAACTTGATTTGGGGCTTATTAGATTTTATTATTTGTCTCTTTAGCTTCTGCTTTTATCTTTTAAAATTTCTGTTTTCCGGTGGCGCCTGTGGCTCAATGAGTAGGGCGCCGGCCCCATATGCCAAGGGTGGCGGGTTCAAACCCAGCCCCTGCCAAACTGCAACAAAAAAATAGCTGGGCGTTGCGGCGGGCGTTGTAGTCCCAGCTGCTCGGGAGGCTGAGGCAAGAGAATCGCCTAAGCCCAAGAATTAGAGGTTGCTGTGAGCCGTGTGACGCCACGGCACTCTATCTGAGGGCGGTACAGTGAGACTCTGTCTCTACAAAAAAAAAAAAAAAAAAAAAAAAAAAATTCTGTTTTCCATGTTTTGAACTGTTTTCTGACTTTTGGAGTTCATTTGTTTTACTTCGTCTTCTTGTGTTTTGTCTGTACCCTGCTGATCTTACTCCACGGATTATTAACTCCTGGGTTATTCCAGCATGAACTGTTGGCAGTGCCAGCTGCAACCTCCTGTTGTACCCAAGAGTAACAGAATGGCCCTCTGTTTTGTTATTGTCAAATACATATAATTTTTTTATTTTTTAAATTTTTCTGTTATTTCTGATTTTTAGTTTTACTGCACTGTAGCTAGAAAATTAGCGTGGATGTTTTCCACTTTTTGAAATTTATTGAGACTTTCTGATTTAATACTATGTCAATTTTTGTAGATATTCTTTGTGTATTTTCAAAGACTATGTATTCTTTACTGGGTTAAAAACTGATTACAATTCAAATTGGTTTTGCAGGGTTTTTCTGTTTATTTGTTTTTTGTTTTTGGCCAGGGCCGGGTTTGAACCCACCACCTTCAGTATTTGGGGCCAGTGCCCTACTCCTTGAGCCACAGGCACCACCCTTCAAATTGCTTTTGAATCAACCTTGTTATCTCCATATTTAAAACCTCCATGTCATTTATTTTTGTCTATATTCTATCTATTTTAAGTATTCTGAGAAATTGTTAAGTTCTTTCAGTTTGACTATTAGCTTGTCAATTCACTTTTCTTTTTCATCTTCTTCTTTTTTAAGTTGATGTCTCCCTCTGTCACCCAGGCTGCAGTACAGTGGCATAATCATATCCCACTGCACCCTCAATTCGGTATCCTCCCGCCTCAGCCTTCCCACTGACTGTGACAACAGGTGCCTGCTACCTCACAGGGCTAATTTTTTCTGTTTAGAGACAGGGTCTTGCTATGTTGCCCAGGACAATCTCAAATTCCTAGCTTCAAGTGATTCTCCCATCTCAACCTTCCAAAATGCTGGAATTACAAGCCTGAGGCACTGCTCCGGCCTCGTTTTTCTTTATATATTTTGACAGCGTGGAGTTTGGTCATAATGGTTCATTGTTCTTGTCTTCATATTTTTATTTATAAATATAAAATGTCCTTTTTAATACTTTCAAGTTTGAATTCTGTTTTTCTAACTTCACAATTTTTCATCTCCTTTTTGTAAACCACGTGACTTGGTCATTATTCATTTTAAGCATACTTTTGTGAATGGAATGTGGTCATATATTTATTCTTAACATGTCTGGGGGCCTATTAGTAATATTGATAATGATGGGAAAATAGCTAAGCAGTATTGACTTCTGCTCAAGGGCCTCAGCACTTCCATCTCTGGTATTTCATATAATGCTCAAACCTGCCCTGTGAGATAGCTCCTCACCTCTAGGCATTGTCCCCAGTTCATAGATAAAGAAATCGAGGATTCAACTTGTTATCTAATCCATCCAAGGTCAGAAAGCTAACACAGAATTGGGAGTGATAGGAACCCAAGTGCTGCCCTGCACACCACTCGTACTTATTACAATGGCTGATGGTTCCATCTTGTCCCCGATATCTTATATTGCACCACATTCTGGGAAACTCTCCTGTTTTGTCTTTCAGCCTCTGATTAGGTCTTCAGTGAGGCCCGTATCCATGAGACACAACCACAGGATTTTTTTTATTTTAGAACTTGTCTTATTCTTCCAGATTGCTTTTCAGACATAGCCACGTGCTGATTTGAAGCAGGCTGTGTGACTGGACAGGCCAACACTTAGATTCTGCAAGTTGCTTGGCTTCTTAGTGTGTATCCTCCTTGTTTTTTTTTTTTAATTTTAATTCCTTGCTATTTTTTATTTCTTTGCTTGTTGTTGTTGTTGTTGTTGAGACAGAGTCCCACCCAATGCCCCTGAGCAGAGTGCAGTGGCGTCATAGCTCACTGCAACCTCAGACTCGGGCTGTGGGCATCCTGCTGCCTCAGCCTCCGGAAGCCACTGGGATTAGAGGTGCTTGTCACGGCCCCCAGCTGGGTTTTTCAATTTTTTTCGTGAGTTGGGGTCTCACTCTTGGTTAGGTGAGTATCAAACTCCTGAGCTTAAGCAATTCTCCCTCCTCAGCCTCCCACATTGCTGGGATTACAGGCGTGAGCCCCTGCTCCTGGCTGTGTCTCCCAAAGCAGCTTTTAAAACAAAGCACAGGTATCTCTAGCCCCAATATCTGCTCCGGACACCACCATTAGCACAATTTCTTCTTTGACTTTGGAGCAATACTAGTAGATTTATTCTGGAACTGCCACCAACCTGATTCCATCTGCTTTATATATTTGAGAATATAACTTCTTTTTCGTCAGAGTTTTTCTTTCCTTAATAACTTTAGAATCTAATTGTTTAGTTTTCCCTCAAAAAAGAAAATCCTTTTGGGACATTTATTCATAATTAACAGACTGTCCACTACTGATAGTGTTTTGATCACAAATCTTGCTTTCCAAGGATACAGATTTCCATTTGTTTGCATTGTCTTTGTTTCCCCTCAGGAGTGTTTTGAATTTTTCTTCACATTAATTGTGTATCTGTTCCATGGAGATATGTTTCAATTAAATAGAAAGAAAGGAAGGAAGGAAGGGAGGGAGGGAGGGTGGAAAGGAAGAAAGGAAGTTAAGCTTCTATTTCATTAGCTTAACTCATCACAAGACCATCTAACTGCAAAGGTCCTGCAAGGGGGTCCCCTTCTGGGGTGTCCCCAGGAAGACAAGAAGACCAGATACTAGTAACAACAGGAGCTTCTTGTACTTGAATGTCTAGAGCAGCTCAATTCACAATCGCCAAGATGTGGAAATAACCCAAGTGCCCATCAACCATGGATGGATTAACAAACGGTGGTATACGTGTACTGTGGAATACTGTTCAGCCACCAAGAAAGGTAGACACTTTCCATGTTTTGTATTTACCTGGAAGGATTTGGAGAATATCCTCCTATGGAAAAGCAAGCATCCAATACTAAAATTAAATTTACTACTAATAGGAAACTAGTAGATCAGCAACTATAGGCCCATGTCAGAGAAAATCACAATTAAATTCAAAAAGAAAGGAGAGGAGGGTGGTACCTGGTGCTCAAAGAAGTAGAGCACCAGCCCCATATGCCGGAGGTGGCAGGTTCAAACCCAGCCCTGGCCAAAAACTGCAAAAAAAAAAAAGAGAGGAGAGGAAAAGGGGGGTTTGATAAGCTGTCACCTAACAGGTACAATATAGGGGTAGACTGCACACCTCCCAGGTAATGTGCTCAACTACAACTTGGATTTTACCTAACAAACACAATGTAATGAAATCGTATGTACCCTTGTATTAATCTGAAATAATTAATAATAACAATAATAAATGGGAGTCTTTCTCACAACAGGAAACTAGTAAGTAGAAGGGTAAACTAAAGAAACATTTTGGTCACAAGAAATCTCAAGCCATTTCATTCCAGAAAGCTGAGAGAGTAGGTGCTCCAGCCAAACAAGGGAGCAAACAAAAAATATGGGGTAAGGAAACAAAGAATCCCACCCAAGATTGGTTCAAAAGGAATCCCAGGGTGATGGTGAAGAAGCTCCCCGGATGGCAGGCAGCCAGACTTGAACTGAAAGTGTGTAGCCCAGAGGTAGCACAAGTGCTCCTGTCTGTGTGTGGGAACAGCTACCTGAGAAGGAGTGAAGGGGAAGGAAGCTAACCGAGAACTGGAGAGCAGCACTCGGGCCAGGTGGTGTGAACGAGACACCTGGATCCAGCTCAGCCTGCAGCTGGCACTATTCTGAAAGAGCTTTGTTAACACAAGCCAACAACTTTCATTCATGCTCTAGCCAGGTAGGGTCTGGTTTTCTGTCACTTGTAGCCAAAAAAAAAGACTGAGACTAGGCAGCAACACAAATAGAATAAATAAAGCTTGTCCTTAGGAGTTTTATTCTTTTTGTGTGTGTTTTTAAAAGTTTTGTTTATACTTGACATATAACAGTTGTACATGTTTACAGGTTACAGTGTGGTGTTTTCATACATGTGTATATTGTATAATAATCAAATCACGATGGTTATCGTGTCCATCACCACAAAAGTTTACCATTTCTTGGTCATACTAATTTTCAGGGTCCTCTTTTCTAGCAGGATCCCCTTTTCTAGCTATCTTGGAATACACACTACACTGTTACTAGCTATTATAGCCACCAGAATTTATTCTTCCTGATTGACTGTAACTTTGTATCCCTTGGCAAACCTCTCTCCACTCTTCTCTCCCTTTTTCCCTCTCTAGCCTCAGGTAACCACTGTTCTGCTCTCACCATCCATGAGATCAGCTTTTTCAGATTCCACATGAGTGAGAGTGTGTGGTATTTGTCTTTCCCTGCCTGGCTGGTTTCACTTAGCACCATGTGCTCCAGTTCATCTATGTTGCTGCAAATGGCAGGATTTCATTCCTTCCTCAAGGAATTTTACATCTTGTTAAGGAAGTTTCCTCTGGGCATTAACTCCTGGACTACTGCCTCTGCTTCTGGACGATCATCTCCTCCAAGGTTGTGTGTTTTTAGCTAATTTCCTTGCATGCAGTGCACTCTAAGAGCTGGACAGTTTCAGATATGAAAACTACACTGTGAAAGGCACTCACAGTTCTTCATGGGAACCAAGTCAAGTGGCAAACTAATTTGCTACTTTTAAAACATGTACCCAATTGGGAAAAATATTTTATGAGTCATTCTGAAGGTTGGGATTTTAGATAACATTTTTAATCTTTTTGCTTCCATTTTCTGAAATGAGTATGAACTCGTTTTATAATTTAAAAGGTATTTATAAAAGGTAGATTATGATGTCACACTGGTCTTTTGTCAGTATCAAGCATGAAAGTAAACTGAAGAAATGATTTGGTCTTGATCTTGCTGCTGTTTTGAAAAAAAAAAAACATTCACTACTTAAACACTGTAATGTTTCCCCATCTTTAAAAATTTTTTTCTCACATTCGGAGAGAGCGTAACAGCATATGCTATGAATCATATCACCATAATTCATATGAAGATTTTCTTTAAAGATCTGTTGATTCAATAAGCAAAATAGGATACACACATGAATTTTAAAAATTAATTTTGGCTTAAACCTAACAGTTATTCTTTAAGCTATTATTGTTGAGTTATAACATCTACTAAATTGTTAGACTTATATCTGCCAATCAAATCAGTATAACTTTTAGAAAATAATAATTGAAGCAAGGAAAAAATTATAGATTTGCATTGATTCATCTTTATGTTAAATTAGTTAGACCTGTAAGTCTGAAAATGTGCTTAGAATGGCAAGTACTCGTACAACATACGTAAATGCATTTTTATATCTGAATTTGATCTGAAACTGCCCACATTACCTGTAATGCTGTCAACTATGCCCTCAAGTTGTCCTCAGAGCAATTGTTTCTTCAAAAAAATTATTTTTTCCTCACTTCATACATCTCATTAAATAAAGATAATTTTTCATCAACGGTACTTGCCATGGCAGAAGTGTTTGCTTTCCAGATTGTATTTACTGGGAAAAAAAGCACAAATTGCAATGGTTCAGATAAGAATAAGCAAAGCAGTACTCAGAATCCTATAGTTGTATTCCAAATTGCTGTAGTAATTGTGAAAAAAGTAACAATAGTACTTGTTCAAAAAAAAATTTATTTTTTTTGAGACAGAGTTTCACTATGTCGCCCTCGGTAGGGTGCGGAGGTATCAAGCTCACAGCAACCTCAGACTCTTGGGCTTAAGCGATTCTCTTGCCTCAGCCTCCCAAGTAACTGGGACTACAGGCACCCGTCACGACACCCGGTTATTTTTTGTGGTGGTGGTGGTAGTTGCCATTGTTGTTTGGCAGGCCCGGCCCGGTTCGAACTTGCCAGCCCCAGTGTGTGTGGCCGGCACCCCAGCCGCTGAGCTATAGGCGCCAAGCCTACTTGTTCAATATTTAAGACACATTTTATTGAGACTCCATCTTGAACATATCCAAGTTCTGGGAACATTTTAAAATTTAATATTATGCCACATGAGCTACAAATACTTTTTGATATTAACTCACTTTGCCTTAGCAAATGTTGAATTTGTTACCTTTACTCTTGTTATTTTACTTTTGTTATCTTTTGTTATTGAAAGCTACCTTTCACTTTCTAACAGTTTACAGTTACAGTATATATAATAGGCTATTAACCTACATTAGCTAGATTCAGGTTAAAGTAAACCACAGTCCTCTATGTCACTCTCGGTCGTCTCCCGCGGGGACCGAGCGGCAGCCCCTGAGGGGGACACTGCCGGCTGGGGCAAGCCCTGAGGGTAGCGAGAAGCCGTACAGGGTCGGGGCCTGCTTGCTGAACCTCCACGGGAATTAGCGCCGCAGCCCAGTTCTGTTCCTGCCGACCTCAGAAGACAGCTGTGAGACTGGATCTGGGGCAATGGCGTCCAGAGAGAGCGGAGGAAGGCTTCTTTGGGGGCCTGAGGAGGAAGCGCAAGGTCATGGACAGCCTTGGGTCACCAGCGTAATTTGGAGGCAAGCCTGCAGGCGCATTCCCTTTCCTCACCTTTGAGCTGACTATCTACACTGGCCAGCAGCAAGTTAAGACGGTTAGCTGTGCCACTACGCAATCAGACACTTCAGGAGGAAGCGGTGTGCGCCATCTACCTGGATTACTTCAAGGATCCGTGTCCACAACTTCTGCCGAGGGTGTGTGACTCAACTGTGGGGTAAGGAAAATGAGGAAGACCTGGACGAAGATGATGAATGGGAGGAGGATGAGGGAGCTGTGGGGGCCATCGGTGGATGGGACAACTCCATTCCAGAGGTATTGTATGGGGGAATGCAGACGAGGAGCTGTTCCAGGATCCAGAGGATGATGAGCTCTGGGTTGGTGACAGTGGTGTAAGTAATTGGAACAATGTGGATTATGTGTGGGACCAGGAAGAAGAGGACCAGGAAGATCGGGACTATTACATAGGAGGCTTGAGACTTGACCTGAGAACCGATGTCTACCCAGAAGATGAGAAGGAATTGGTAGCTTACAATGAGGAAGAGGATGAAGAGGTGTACCCTGACACACACTCACCCCCTCCAGGGCAGTTCATTTGCCCCCAGTGCCGAAAGAGCTTAACATTAGGGCAGCGTTGGTCCCAACCTGCAGCTGGCCAACACGGATTCGCCAGATGTGCCCCACTCCTTATGGGGGGTGTGGAGAGGACTGATCAGGGCATCTGTCCCAAACACCAGGAAGCCCTGAACCACTTTTGCGAGGTGGACAAAGAGGGCATCTGTGTGGTGTGCCGAGAATTCAGGAGCCACAAACATCACAGCATGGTGCCTTGGGAGGAAGTGGTGCAGGAGTACAAGGTGAGAGGAATAAGAAATATGGGCGAGTTGAAGGAAGTGGAGAGGTGACAAGGAATATCTTTCCCACCCTCTCAGGTACTTGCTAGTTGAACTTTATTTGCAGGGGGAGAGAGGTGAAGAGAGGGAAGGCAGATTGACTTCCTCAGGGGAAGCTGAGCAGACCTATGAGAGTCACTGGAAGCAGACCATTATTAATGTTGTCAATCTACTGAAATACAAGGGGGATAGGTACTTAATTTTCCTCTAATGTGAGTCTTGAGTTGGCCAAATCTCTGGGACGGTTACGGATGGGAATGGAAAGCCACACTCCTTGTAGATAACAGGTGTCTGGAATCTCAGAGCACAAGCAGTATCAAACAGATGGCTGGTATTGTTAGACAGAATTGCCAGGTATGAATTCTGGACTAATAGTATCAAGGGGCCATGCCCTGCCCCTCCCTCCAAATCGGAGGTTGCTTTCCCACCTTCAGTAGGGTCCATTTTCCCTCTAGGGAAATGCAGAGGATAAATATTTTTGATGAAACAGAATACATCGCAGTCCTGATCACTTTCCTTTCCTGATATTTTACCACAGTAGAAGGGGTGAAGGATTTAGATCAGATGACTGGCCTCTGTCACTTACTGTCTAATTTGGGACAGGTCTCAATCTCTTTGTGTTAATTCCAGGAGTTCCCCAGAGACCACACAGACAAGCCGAATTTGTAAGGGAGTCTCTTTATTCAAGAGCCGGCTGGCGACTGCCTCAGTGTCCCAATAAGGGGTTTCTGAGAGCAGCCCCGAGTGCTTAAGGAGTCGGGTTTCTAAGGCTTGGTCTGCATCCTGGTTGGCTCCCAGGCTGTCCAGGTGCATCCGGGTAAGGTAACAAGCAAGCATTGTACAGAAGCAGAATTTTGCGGTTAGTTAGCCATACATCTTTGTTTTAATATTTTCCCCCATCCATCTTAGTTTCAGTACTTTCCCCCCATATATCTTAGTTTCAGTATTTCCCCACCTGGTATTGTTTAAAGGTCAGTCCAGGAACAGTTGGTACCTCCCGGTCTGTTTCCCAGGGAATTAGCCAAGTAAGAAATTGGGAGTAAACTAGAAGCAAGAAATCAATTAGTACTTTCCCATCTATCTTGGGAGGGGACTAGACTTCTTTCTTCTTTTCTTTCTTTCTTTTTTTTTTTTTTTTTGAAAGCTTTCAGTCTGGAAATTTGCCAGGAGTTACCTGATATTTTTCTATTATAGACTAGGCCTGACACCTTTCTGCCTTATCCTAGGCCCACTAGGCCTAACATTTGAACTTCACTTTTTGCCTAGGATTGTTAGGATTAGAAGAGATCTTGTATGTTAATGATCATATTGTATTTTATAAATTATAAAGTACAAAAAAAAAACCAAAACACAATCCTCACTTAATGCAAGCCTGGAGATAAATCACTACGATGGTACCATGAAGTAACTTCTAAATTCCATATTGTTCAAACTTGGCATCAGCAGTAATTATTTTCCGCAGGGAATAAGTCACTCTTAATACAGTCTCACCATTTCCATTAACACTATCTACTCTTACTGTTAATTTGCTAACTCACTCTCAAATGAAAGGATGGCAGCCTTTGACAAATTACAAAATCTTTTAAGTAACTTTCTTCAGGTTAAATAAAATGGGGGCTGTCAAGAAGTGATATTAATTTTCCACTTTCTTTCACGATTACCTTCAAACTAAACAATATTATAAAGGAATGCACACAATAGTTTTCAAAGCTAATTAAGCAATTAAAGAAAAGCAAAATGGCATGAATAAAAAACAAAACTCTGCCATTCTTCATGATACATATACTTGACAGTTAAAGCTTTTGTTTATTTTCATTACTAAGTTTTGCATGGGAAGAGTGTTTTTGGTAGACAGGGTGAATTTTGTCTTTATCAGTGTGGTTCAAGCAGCCAGCCTGTGGTTAATACCCTGTTTAATCAAAGCATGGCAGTTCCCGGCAGCTGCTCTGATGGACGTTAGTACTAGGCTCAGTCACCCAGGAAAACATAATGGTTTCACTCCAGAGAGCATTAGAAGCTAACTTCACTCAGTGCTGCTAAATTTTGCCATTTTTCAGTGAAAAAAAAATTCCATACTATTTGTGTGTGAAGGTCATTTTTTTTTTTTTTTTGAGACAGAGTCTCAAGCTGTCACCCTGGGTAGAGTGCCGTGACATCACAGCTCACAGCAACCTCAAACTCTTGGGCTTAAGTGATTCTCTTGCCTCAGCCTCCCAAGTAGCTGGGACTACAGGAGCCCACCACAACACCCGGGTATTTTTGTTGTTGTTGTAGTTGTCAGTGTTGTTTGGCAGGCCTGGACTGGGTTCAAACCCGCCAGCTCCCATTAAGTGGCAGGCACCCTAACTGCTGAGCCAAAGGCACCGAGCCAACTGTGAACATCATTTTGATTTTGGTTTATATATGTACTTGTGGTCATCTGGTGAGAATGGTGTTTTTCCAAGGTCTGAGTCAGCTCAGCTCTCTGTGACTCCATTAGAAAAAAAAAAAAAGTTTCTCCTTTAATCAACCAAGCATCTGAATAATTTGTATCAGGTTAGAGATCAAAAATAATATCAATAAGAATCTGCTAAATAGGAGGCACACTGAACTGGGTAATCCCCAAATTAAATAGCTAAAAAGCTATGTTTACGTTTATACATCTTTTTATATTTCCTTAATGAAAGAACACATCCCAGTAACAATTAATCATTTAGCTCAGTACTTGAAAAGAAATTCTTTACACACACATATGTATTCCACTTGAAGAATATAGTCAATATAATAAGGAAATATTTCATTGTTGTCTAAGTAAAAATTCTGAAGACATGTCTACTGAGCAGCATAGTGCAAAGTGTTGAGGGGAATGTAAAAAAGTGAAAAGATCGGGCGGCGCCTGTGGCTCGAAGGAGTAGGGCGCCGGCCCCATATGCTGGAGGTGGTGGGTTCAAACCCAGCCCCCGGCCAAAACTGCAAAAGAAAAAAAAAAAAAAGATGACCCTCAACCTCAAGAACACTTATCCACGCAGCATCATAGAAGAAACCAAGCACGATGGCCCTTATCGAAGCTGCAGCTGCTTCCATATAGCTGCTGTGGTCAAAGAGGAGCCTAGAGTGACACTTTTCCTCGAGGGTCGCAGTTCTGTTTGCTGTAACTGATCAGCAACATTTTTGGAAAATATAGTTTTTGTAAAAAAAAAAAAAAAGAAACCAAGCACGGACTGTTTAAACAGAACAAGGCCCCGCAGACTAGACGGCAGACTGGCAGTCAGCGACACTGAGGGCATTGGGCAAAAGAAAGCTCTTTGTAAGCTGGCACATTGAGGACTTTCTGGCAAGGAAGAGACTGCAGCAACTCACAGACCCTTGGCTTTTGCCCTGGCTCTGTATTGGAATTGCATCAGGAACTCCAAAACACGCCGAAACCTATTAGTTTACTATTTAACTTTATGTAGATATCTAAACATCTACATATAAAGGCATATGAATTAGCAAACAAAGTTCATGAATAATAAGGATAACACAGAAAAAAAAGCACACTGATGCCTGGGCGAGGAATTCAATGTGGATGGTGGGGGCGCTCCCCGGCGAATCCGAGAAACCACAGCCTCAGTGCTGGTCTAAGAATCAAGCTTGAGCCAGAATGTAAGTCAGCCACAGCCTCAGCACAGCGTTTAGTTCTGCTGACACTCTTCTCATGACACGACAATGTCTGTGAAGGGGCCTTGCCCTGACGGGTGCTACTAAAGCGAGAGTGGTTTTGAGGATGAGATAGAGCAAGCACTCAAGGAAAAAGAAAAACAAAGCTTTAGAGGTGGGAAGAAGCAAGATGCCTCAGAGTAACCTCTGGGGAATCTGATGACAATATCACAAGAGCTCTGTCTAACCATGCACACCAAGGTGAATTATAATCAGAAACAGGAGCATCATTACACAAATTTAAGATATAAAAAGCCTAGCCTTTCTGTCCACTTATTCCACGTTTTCCTCTTTTGGATGCACTTAATGTTTGTAAGTAAAAATCCCACTTTTAACAAACTTCTCTCTGTATTAGCCTTGACTACTGTGCTGTGCCATGTAGCACAGGGGTCAGCATGAAATATATGTTGAATAAGGTGAAGGACCTCTATAAAGAAAACTATGAAATCCTCAGAAAGGAAATAGCAGAGGATATTAACAAATGGAAGAACTTACCATGCTCATGGATGAGAAGAATCAACATTGTTAAAATGTCTATACTTCCCAAAGCAATCTACCTATTCAATGCCATTCCTATCAAAATACCAACATCGTACTTTCAAGATTTGGAAAAAAGGATTCTGCGTTTTGTATGGAACCGGAAAAAACCCTGTATAGCTAAGGCAGTTCTTTGTAACAAAAATAAAGCTGGGGGCATCAGCATACCAGATTTTAGTCTGTACTACAAAGCCACAGTGCTCAAGACAGCATGGTACTGGCACAAAAACAGAGACATAGACACTTGGAATCGAATTGAAAACCAAGAAATGAAACTAACATCTTACAACCACCTAATCTTCGATAAACCGAACAAGAACATACCTTGGGGGAAAGACTCCCTATTCAATAAATGGTGTTGGGAGAACTGGATGTCTACATGTAAAAGACTGAAACTGGACCCACACCTTTCCCCACTCACAAAAATTGATTCAAGATGGATAAAGGACTTAAACTTAAGGCATGAAACAATAAAAATTCTCCAAGAAAGCATAGGAAAAACACTGGAAGATATTGGCCTGGGGAAAGACTTCATGAAGAAGACTGCCATGGCAATTGCAACAACAACAAAAATAAACAAATGGGACTTCATGAAACTGAAAAGCTTCTGTACAGCTAAGGAGACAATAACCAAAGCAAAGAGACAACCTACACAATGGGAAAGGATATTTGCATATTTTCAATCAGACAAAAGCTTGATAACTAGGATCTATAGAGAACTCAAATTAATCCACATGAAAAAAGCCAACAATCCCTTATATCAATGGGCAAGAGACATGAATAGAACTTTTTCTAAAGACTACAGATGAATGGCTAACAAACACATGAAAAAATGTTCATCATCTCTATATATTAGAGAAATGCAAATCAAAACAACCCTGAGATATCATCTAACCCCAGTGAGAATGGCTCACATCACAAAATCTCAAAACTGCAGATGCTGGCATGGATGTGGAGAGAAGGGAACACTTTCACACTGCTGGTGGGACTGCAAACTAGTACAACCTTTCTGGAAGGAAGTATGGAGAAACCTTCAAAGCACTCAAGCTAGACCTCCCATTTGATCCTGCAATCCCATTACTGGGCATCTACCCAGAAGGAAAGAAATCCTTTTATTATAAGGACACTTGTACTAGACTGTTTATTGCAGCTCAATTTACAATCGCCAAAATGCGGAAACAGCCTAAATGCCCACCAACCCAGGAATGGATTAACAAGCTGTGGTATATGTATACCATGGAATACTATTCAGCCATTAAAAAAAATGGAGACTTTGCATCCTTTGTAGTAACCTGGATGGACGTGGAAGACATTATTCTTAGTAAAGCATCACAAGAATGGAAAAGCATGAATCCTATGTACTCAATTTTGATATGAGGACAATTAATGACAATTATGATTATGGGTGGGAACAGAAAGAGGGAAGGAGGGAGGGGGGTGGGGCCTTGGTGTGTGTCACACTTTATGGGGGCAAGACATGATTGCAAGAGGGACTTTGCCTAACAATTGCAATCAGTGTAGCCTGGCTTATTGTACCCTCAATGAATCTCCAACAATAAAAAAAAAAAATGTCTAAAGACAAAAAAAATAATAATATATATATATATATATATATTTACCCCAAAGTACATGTCTCTATCATATTTTGAGATAGCTGCCCCAGAAGTAACATTATAAAAGCAAGCAAAAGTGCTGGTCCCAATCTATAGACTACATGCCAAAAAAAGTGTGATTGAAGATTGGATTCATCTCTGACTCTAAGACCAATGGGGAAAACCTCCAAAAGCCTTGAGACTCAACAAAAATCACTCAATTCACTAGCCCAGGTGACTGCTAAATAGTTTCACAACCCTGACTTCATCTGAGTTGGCTTAAAGAAGCCAGATTAAGCCTCTGTTTACTTCTTTACCCTGGAATAGTTTTTCAGACATTTTCCAGATCCTGCATTCCAGTAACCTACCCAGACAAAGAACTTACTCAGTGGGCCTTGGACCTTCGACCCACTATGGCTTTCACACTTTTTCAAGGCCCCCAGGAGATGACCTTCCATCTCTGTCACAGCATGCCCTGCCACGTCCTGAGTTACGTTATGCCATCCTCTAAACTACTGAAAAAGAGCCCCCCTCCCTGGCTTTGTGAAACCTTGCAATACATCCCGGTTGGTGACCAGGTGATCCTCAGGACTTGGAAGGGAAAACCTGACAAACAACTCAAGAAAAATTGGACTGACCTCTAGGACATCCTGCTTATGACCCCTACAGCGGTCAAGTTATCCAGATTACATCATACCCACATCTGGGATTATCCCCCAAGAAATTCACGCCCAACCGGTAAACTGCAGAACTGTGGAGACAAAAGTTAAGAGCATCAGAAGCAGGTTATTCTCAGATGTCCATGCCCCTGTGGTTAGTTATTGTCACCTTGTTATCTACTGTTAACTATACTACATGTTATTCCCAGGGTAACTTTAAACTTATCTTTTGCCAGAATAAGTTCGACCCCTGGAAATACAATAAATTGCAATAATTATTTCTAAAAAAAAAAAAAAAATTGTTTTTGTTGTTTTGGGTGGTGCCTGTCGCTCAAAGGAGCAGGGTACCGGCCCCATATACCAGAGGTGGTGGGTTCAAACCAGGCCCTGGCCAAAAAAAAAAAAAAAAGAAAAGAAAAAAAAAATGCAAAAAAAATTTTTTGTTGTGTTTTTAAAGTGGTTATATTTTTAAAGTATTTTTATTTAGACTAAATTTATAGTTAATATTTTATTGCATGTATAGAGTATCCTTTGTCTTTGGTATTATGGAGTCTACCAACTCTATGATAGTAGAGTTTGGAAGTGAACACATCATTTTTAGATAACGGCATGTAGGCTTATCTGATTTCATCAGGGCTTGTCTAGTAGTGTCTAGTAGGTAGTGGTTGTTTAGGATAACAGCATCCATTATCGCTTTTCAGTTTTGTTTCTGGGTTTGTATGTATGGATTTTGGGGATTTTTTGACATGGGAACAATGGCTATGATTTCAAGTATTAATTTTGGGATCATAAGGTATTTTAGTTGGAAATTAATACAATGAGCAAAGAGACAGGAGGGCAGGCATGTTTTGTATATAGTAATATAGATAGTAATAGGAGTAACAGGAGGACCCCCCCTTCCCAACGTGGTTATTGTGTTAGGACCATCATGTTTGTATTTTAGTGTTAAAGAATTTTTTCTTTTGAGTGATGTTTTGGATTATATTATTAATAGTTTGTATTTTTTAATTGACTGGGCATCATTAGACAAAATAATATATATCTTTGAAATTTTGTCATTTATGGTTATAACTTAGTAAGGTGTTGTTTGGTGTACTTTGATCTTTTAAGTTTTTTAAACTGGTCTTCATTTTGTGTTAATAGTGTTTCTAGCTTGAGAAGTAGTATTTGAGGCTTTTGTACAGGCCAAGTGGCTAATCTGAATATTAAGACTAATAGTCATAGCAGGCATTATAAAATGGTTAAGAAGACATATTTGGTAGAAATGAAGGGGTGTCTATGACTATGGCAGGTGTTGGGGAGATGTAGTTTTTGAGTATATTTATTAGGTGTGTCTGGTGAGTGTTGTACGTTTTTGTATATGGTTTATGAAAGGTGCAAGATGTGTAATAGTGTAGGGACCTCAAGTGTTAAATAAAATTTGATATATTTATTATTAGGTGAATTAAATAACTTTATACATTTTTCTCTTGATGGGAGGGTAGAATGTCTATCTTTTGAGTCATTGTTACAGTCTCAGTTAATTAAGAAGATAGAGGGATGTATTGTTCTAACTGGAGTTTGCTGTCCTTTTCTCTCTGTTGTGGTCCACGAATCCCAGTCATTGACTGTTTTAAACATTTCTTGATGAAAAGGGGGCAGTGTGAATAGTGGGCTCTGGAATCAGTTCTGTGAGGGCAGAAGTGGATATTTGTTTAGAGCAGTGGTTTTCAACCTTCTTTATCTCGTGGTGCACATGAATCTATATTTAAACTTTTGTGGCACACGTAAATTATGTTGATCAAAAAAAGAGTAAAAAAAATTGTGCTTTGAACTTCTTTTGAAAATAATGAAATTTAAAAACTATCATGGCACACCTAAGATCCTCTCACAGCACACCTGTGTGCCATGGTCAACCGGTTGACAATCACTGGTCTAGTGGTTGTTTTTATATAGGCATGTGTTTTGTTTTTGTAAATGCAGATATCTTGTGGTGACTAGTATTTGTAAGTGGATAGTCTCTAAAGTGTAGATTGTGGTTGAAAGGGACAGTGAACTGGTCCCCTCTTTAAAAAGTTTGACGATCCCTGAAACAGAAATCATTTTACCACAAAGATATTTGCAACACAATGTTTATTCCAGCCCAATTCTTAATTGCCAAGTGATGAAAGCAACCCAAATGCTCATCAACCAACATGTGGATGAACAAATTGTGGTATATGTATACTATGGAATACTATTCCGCCATAAAAAGATGGAGAGTTTACATTTTTTGTTTACCTGGATGGAAGTGTAACACATTCGTCTTAGTAAAGTATCTCCAGAATGGAAAAAAATGTGTCCAGTGTACTCAGTACTAAACCAATGTATAAACACATACACACTCAGATGTGTAATAAAAGACAAATATAGTCTAGTGAAGGGGAGGAGAGAGGAGGGAGAAGGGAGGGGAAGGAGGGAGGGCAATTGGCCAGAGGAGGGAGGGCATTTGGTGGGATCTCACCTAATGTGCACAATGCAAGGGTATATTTCAAATTAACTAAGAGTGTATTTTAAATGTCTTAACTCCCCCCCAACAAATAAATAAACAAACAAACAAAAAACCAAGTAAATGAGGTAATGGTGATCTTAATCAGTTTAATTTAAGCATTCCACATTGTATATCAAATCATGACATAAATGTATAGTTATGATTTTAATTAAAATTAATAAAAAGAGGGTGGTGCCTGTACCTCAAAGGGGTAGGGCACCGGCCCCATATGCCCAAGGTGGTGGGTTCAAACACAGCCCCGGCCAAAAACTGCAAAAAAAAAAAAAAATTTATTCAACGAACTGTGAATGAACACAAGTTAACCATACATAGATCAATATTCTCTCTATGTCCCACCATTTCATTTGGATGCTTGAAATGCAATTCTGATGTCTTTGGACATGACTTACTTGCAAACTGCCTAAATGAAGCAGAAATCATTGGTTTTGTTTTTGTCTCAGTGTGTCTATTTATTGTTTGTAAAAATTACATTAAATTTTTCACTTTTTGCAAGTGTTAATAAGTAATATCTTATCAGTGTCCAGGTCTTACACAACTTTTTTCAAACTTCATCCTAAGTATTTAGTATTTTTGATGGTATTGTACATGGAATTACAGTATTAAGAGACTTTTCCTTTTAGAACAGTTTGATATTTACAGAGCAGTTCAGCAGATAATGTAGAGTTTTCAAATACCCCCTGAACAGATGTCATGTAATCCTTACATTAACAACTTTTATGGTACATTTGTTTTAATTAACAAACCAATATTGATAACATCATCAAGTATCCATTTGTGGGAGGAAGATCACGGATAGAAAGTGCTACTTTCGTCACATTGTATCAGGATACATACTGTCAACATGATCTATGACTCTGGACATGGACCTTGCTCATCTGGCTGCCATAGTGTTTGTGTGATTTCTCCAATGTCAAGCTATTTTTGTTCCCTCTTCCATCATGTGCTCATTGGAAGGAAGTCAGTATGTCAAGCCCACACTTATGGAATGGGGCGTTGTGGTCCCGAGTATTAGGGTACAATATCTATACCATTTATTGAAAATGAAAGATTTCTCTCTTCTCCCCCACTTATTAATTTATCTATGTAGTAAATATCTATGGACTCAAAGATGTTTAGCTTATGTTGTGAGTTATAATTCTATACTCCATTTTTGTTGCTTAAGTCGTTAAAGCTTTTGCCCTTGAGAGCTTGTTCTGCTGGTTTTGTTTGTACTGTCGTGTTGAAATACGATACTGATAGATGGTGTTGTGGTTTGGGGTTTTGCTTTGTTTTGTTTTTAAGCACTTTCGAGTAATGTTAATCAAGGCTGAATAAAATAGTTTGCGATTTAGAACTTTTTCATTTTTTATTTATTTGCATTCTTCAAGTTCAGAACAGCAGAAAACCCATTTGGAATAAGTAAAACAAAGTACTTCAGTGGCTCAGGGGAAACAAAGTCCACCAGTCAATCAGGCATAGCTAGATCAAGGTAAACCATGTAAGAACCCAATCTCTATTCTCTCCTCCACCCCAATCTCTTTGATTTATGTTCTGTTGTATTGGCTTCTCTTTGGCCAGTTTCCCTCCAGGGATGGCTCCACTGCATATTTAAAGCCTTAGAGTTGTAACGTCATCATGGAAAGAAAGAGGATTTTACTTTCAACACGTGCATAGAAGTCTCCGAATTGAAACTTTTCCCTGTCTTGGGCACATGTACGCTCTTGAACCAGATGCTGTCGTGGAGGGAATTGAATTGTCAGATCAGCCAGGTCCAGTCACCAGCCCAGATGAATCTCATTGAGGTTAGCCCCTGTGAAGCATTGGGACTGAGCAGAGGGGAGGTTCCCTGATGAAATAAGACATCCAATACCAGCTGACAGGAGTAGATGCTGGGCAGGTGACAAACAGAAGCCCTCACGGGTGATGATTAGCATGCACATGTTTTGGTTTGCCACTTCTGCACTGCAATAGAATTCTTCTTATTTCTCCTTATTTCTCCTCCTTCAGGCTAGAAGTCATACCAAATTCATTTGTGGATACCTTCTTTCTCTTCTTTCCAGATTCATCTTCAGCGTTTGGAAAGTGACCAATCCTGGAACGATGTCTTGTTCTGATGAATGAATTTTTTACACTCATGATGCATCAATTGGTGTGTGTAAATAATGAAAATAAAATAAATCCATAAGCACAAGATAATCTGAGAAACGAATATTATATAATCTGATGAATGTGATCCTCTTCTTGTTTCTGAAAGACTAATTATTTTACATATCTGCTGATAATCATAGATGAGTCTTATATAGCGTGTCTTAGTTGCCAGCATTTTCTATCTGGTCATTTAATCTTTATAACAATCCACTGAAGTATCAATAGATGCCTTTACAGTCCCATGTTTCAGTAAGATGAATGCCTCAGTAAGAGTTAGAGCTGGGCCTATGAAGACGGGGAGTCTGGATGGAGTCCACATCCTTTTTTTTTGCAGTTTGTGGCCGGGGCTGTGTTTAAACCCACCACATCTGGTATAAGGGACCGGTGCCCTACTCTTTTGAGCCACAGGTGCTGCTGGATTCCACAGTCTTTACCACTATGTATTACTGTCAGGCACTGAGCTGAAGCCTGCCATGTGAGTAGGACAGAGTCTCCCATTTTAAAGACTTGTGCAAGCAGGAGGCAGACATCGTGTGCATACACATGAAAAGTGCTTGTAGTCAGAACAGCCCTAAAGGGGAGCTGTGTGTTGGTCCATATCACTAAAAGATATGGTGTGAGGGCGTGTTCACTTACCGAGGCCGTAGTGGGGCAAAGTGGTGTACTTAGAACCTCCCAATGTCATATTGTGTGGTGAATGCTTTACTGTGTTTGTGCTAAGGTTGGATTAATGTTGACATAGGACTGACTAGTCTTAGATTAGATTATATATCAGAAAGGGCTCTTATGAGCATGTAATTGTTTATATATTGATTTCATATGACCTTAATAACTGGCACACTAGGATGCAATGTATGGTGTACATTGGATATTTATTTTTCCATTCTTGCAATACTTTACTAAGAAGAATGTATTTCAACTTCATCCAGGTAAATGTAAACAATGTAGAGTTTAATAACACACTAATATAGTCCAGTTCAGAAGTAGAGGGAAGCAAGGTGTTGGCATTTGGCAGAAGGAGGGAGAGCGTGAGGCAGGATCTCACCTAATGTGCACATTGTCGGGGTGTATGACACACCCTTTGCGGGGCTCTTCTACAAAGTTCTTCAGGAACTTTACCCTGAAGTGGGAACAATGTAACCTAAATATTGTAACCTCATATTAATTAAAAAATATATAAAAAACATATTAAAAAAAAAAGAACTGAGGAAGATAATTAACTACTTACTGGTTTTTTCCTAAGGATCAAATATAAATTGAAAGATAAAGGCGTTGCATATGAATGTGAACATTTTAATTATTTGTATTATCAATTGTGAGTCTAGGCTTTGGGAGATAATAATGCAAATTCCATGTCAGAGGAACAGTGATTCCGTTCATTTGCACCTCATGTCAATATGACACCAATGGGATAATATTCCCTGACCCCAATGGGACAATATCCCTGACCACTCTGCCTTTTACAGAGAATCAAACTGGATCATACCGTGATAAAAACCAAACTGATGGGAGCATATTCACAGATACACTTCAACGACTGCTGATCTGTGGTTCAGAAGACCATGTGTGGGTTGAGGGGAGAGAGGGCTTAGGTATATGCTGTAGAGAATAATTTTCTCTTGTTTTAGTATACTTAGTGGCAAAGGTCATCATCAGCTGGGGATGGTTGTTAATCCAGAGGGTTCTGATTTCTTTCCTCATATTTATGCATACTAACAAAGCGAACTTGGCATTCATCTGTTCCTGATGGAATTCTGCACTCAGGTGGTGGCTTTCAGCAGCAGGTTCTGTTTAAAAAAAAAAAAAAGGAAAGGAAAGGAAAGATTATATTACAGAAATGAGCTCAAAGCTAAGCTAACTCCTCACTTCTCTAAGGATGGTATGTGGACCATCAGCTTCCACATCACCTCAGAACTTTATGGAAATGCAGAATTTCAGCCCCACCTCAGAGCTACTGAATCAGAATGTACCTTTTATGAGATTCCTAGGAGATGTCTGAACACAGTAAAATTGGAGCTAAAGTAAAAATAGAAAGTCAGCCATTGGATTTGTCAGTATCATCTGATGAATCCTGATTGTCCTTAGCGGCTGAAGCAGTTGATCTTTATCTGGCAGCCTGGACATTCAGATTCTGTTCAGCCTGAGATCCTGACACATGATTAGAAAAGGCTAGCCTGACCACCAAAGAAGGGCAGAGATTCCTTGCAACACAGACCCAGGCAATCTGGGGCTCCTGGCTACCCTAATGTGGTCAGGGTTGAGAGGTGGAAACAGCAGAAGCCTATCAGGCAGCAGAAAGAAAAACCGCTTGGGGCCAGGCATTGGAGTAAGCAGTGAGCTCTCCAGGAGCTTGGTCAGCAAGCCACCCCCCCTGGAATGGGAGGAGAATAGTACCCTCTGCTGACAGGGCTGGACATCACTGCTTCTGGCAAAGGAAAACAGTTTCCTTGGTCCAGGTCCATTGTCATAGTGCAGGCAATGAAGCGTGAATTTGGAGCTGATAGGCAATACCTTAATAACAGCACAATAGGATGCATTTAACCAGTTTCCCATTAGCGGACGTGTTGGTGTTTCCCGTTTTTAACCATTCTCAAGCATGTTGCTATGAGTGACACTTGAATGATTATTACATGAGAATTTGAAATTGCAGAGTGGGACATGAAGGGTTTTGCATCCCATTCTACTGTTAATCAAGTAAGTCCTGGGTTGAAGTTTACTGGTGAAAACAGAAATAAGCAGCTGCCCAGATTACTTAGGGATGCTCAAAGGCCTTAGTGGGAGTTAGGCAACGTTGCTTTTTTTTTAAGATTCACTGTAGATAACAGAAGAAGAGTTATTTACTAAATCCTCATAGGCCCCAGGTTTCCTCTTTCATCTCTGAATGATCTTAGCCATTGGGGGCTCTCCCAGGATAACACACCCCTAGCCTGCCACACCAGAGGACCATCATAGCTCCTTCAATTCCTTCTTTATTTGGTACCTGAAGAGCCTATTTTTCACCCTTGGGAATATTTCTATATTTTTCTTGTGCTATTTGAAACACGTACAGGTGTTTGTACAGAGAACCAGGAGGTCCAAAAGGCCCTGTTTCCTGCATGGAAGGCATGTCCATCCTTCCTTTCTTTGCCCCCCTTTATCCTCAACACATCCTCACCCAGAAATCCCTTCAGTTCAGCCTATGGGTGGTCACTGCTTGAAGACATACTTTAATCCATTCATCAGCTAAGCACCCACATTATGCCAGGAAATCCGTACAAGGATCCTGAAGGACAGATGCTGTTGCCTCCATTTTGTACACATGGAAACTATGGGTAAAAGCCTAAACGACATCTGAGGTGACAGTGCTTGACTGTGACACCAGATTCCCCAGTGGAAGCCCAACGCATGGCCACGTTTTAGAAAATATTGTAATTACCGGAAGGGGGAAAGGGCCAGTGGGCTTCTGTCCTGACTCAAAATGCCTCACTGTGCCGTGCCTATGGTCTCTGGTGGCTTCTAAGGAAGTCCTTCCCTGTTAGTTCTGGCCCAGGTGGGGGCTTCCTCCAGTGACCCTTCCCATGGTCGCCTGAATACCTGTTCACACATACAGAGGGTCTTTCCTAAGTCTTTGTTTCTCAGAGGCACCGTTGTGTTTGGAGTTCTTGATACAGCCAGGTGTTACTAGTCAAGGTGCGGTGCTTCCTTCCAAGAGTCAGGCCCTTCTGGCAACAACTTGATATTGTACATTCTCTGAGTTTGGACACATATCCTGTATCCACCACTATAGTATCATACCGAGTAGTTTCACTGCCCTAAATATTCTTTGTGCTCTGTCTGTTCTACCCAACCTTCCCCACAACCCCTGGCAACTACTAATATTTTCACTGTCTCTAGTTTTATTTTTTCCAGAATATCATATTTCAGCTAGTATGGCATATAGCAATTTCAGAGTGGCTTGTTTGTATTTTTAAAATGTTTTGTGCCTAAGCTTACATGACTGTTCGTGTATTATATATTCATTAACTAGTGATAATATCAAACACAGTTTAGCAACTTTCTTCCATAAAAAGTAAGTCTTCACCATATTTTCTCAACAGTATGAACAAAGATTAGGGTATCAACCACAATCGTCACTAACCGACTTGAACATTTACTGTGCCATGTACTGTTCTACTGTAACTGTTTTCGGCCTGTAATGTGGACTGTATTGTGCCCCCCTGAAGAGCATATGTTGACGTGCTAACCCTCAGTATGTCAAACTGTGACTGTACGTAGACAAAGGACCTTTAAGGAGGTATTGAAGTTACAATGAGGTCATTAGGGTGAACTCTAATCCAACGCGACGGTTGTCCTTAAATACGGTGGAGATTAGGACATGAATACACAGACACACACAAAGGAATGATTATGTGAAGAGGGATGAAGAAGACAGCCATGTATAAGGCAGGGAGAGGGCTTTGGAGGAAGCCAATCCTGCTGTCACAATCTTGAACTTCCAGCCTCCAGAACTCTAGGAAAATAATTGTTCATGCCACCAGGTCCGTAGTACTTTCTTATGACTTCTCTAGCAAACTACTACAATGTGTAACATTTATTCTTGCCGTAGCCTCAAAATAACTACTGTCTGCGTTTTATAAGAAGAAACCTGAGGCCCAAGGAATTTTATAAGAAGATAAATAACTTGCCCACGATCCACCGCAGTGTAATATCCAGCTACCAGGATATGCTGTGCTACCATAAAAATCCCCAAATCTTAGGTGGTTAACACAACAAACGGTTACCACTGACTGATGTGGACAGTGTATCAAGGGTTGGTGAGGGGTACTTCTTCCTAGTTTCTCAGGGTCCCAGGCTCATGGGCCCTTCATCCCAACCTGTTTCCACAGGCTCCTGGGATCGGGGAAGGGAACATGGTGAACCTATGTTGATTCTGAAGTTTCTGCCTTCTCATTATTTCTTCTTACATTTCCCCTACTAAGGCAAGTCATTAGGGCACATCTGTCTTCAAAGGGCTAAAGGAAGGAAGCATAACCCCACCACGTGCCCAGAAGGAGAGGAAAACCAGGATATTTATGGATAGTGTCATGGTAGGTACACAGGGCAAGCAAGCTCAGGGTGCACATGTCTTCCCCGATACAGGCGGGGCAGTGGGGCAAAACATTCTCTTCACCTGGAGAGAGGTCTGGTCTCTGGCTTCAGCTACTGGGAGGAAATCTCAAGGTCCCTGGAGTGTCCTGCCTCATCACAACATCGTTATCTGCCTGGGGGCTTTAGCCATGAGACAGTCTAAGAAGGTGATGTATGTTGGGGGCTTTGGGACATGCCATATGACTTCTGACCTCCTGAGGGGCTGAAGGCTAATGGTCAGCTACACACACACACAATGTGATCAAGTTCACAAAAAAGCCTGAACACTTGGGGCTCGACTGAGCTTCTTGGGTTGGCGGGACTCTGTATACTGCCTCACCTTGTTGATACTAGGAGGGGAACGTGTTCCCAGGACACGAGACTGCACATCTGGACCTGCTCCAGATTCTGCTCTAGGTGTCTCTTACTTCCGCAGTTCCAATATGCATCCTTTCACTCTAAGAAACTATACTCACTAATAGAACACTTTCCGGAGTTCTGTGAGTCATTTGGTCTTTTCGACCAAAAAGGTGGTTGTGGGAGCCCCTAAATTAATAGCCAGCTGGTCTGAAGTGAGGGTGGCCCTGGGATCCCCTGAACATCTAAGTATTCATCTTTTCCTTTTTTTATTTTTATTTTCATTTTTTAAATATTTATACTTAACATAACACTTTATCCTATTGCTCTGCTGAGACTTTTCCTCCATTTAGAGAAGAGAACCCATCTTTTAGTGATTGCCACTTCCCTCTTTCCAAATTAGGTATAATTTGACATAGGAGAATTACAAAATTCACTTTTCAGTAATACAATCCAATTTAATTTTTTATACAGCTTGAAACTGAGGGTTACAATACATACATTTGAAAATAAAATGACATCTTTTCACATAACTTATTCTGAACAGTAAAAATTAACTTTATGTACCTGACCGTCAACTTCCATGCAAATGAAGAAGCAACATTGTCAAACAATATATCAATATTCCCAATGATGGTTATTACTGAGGGTTCAATTTCTGACTATTTATCTTACAAAGTTAAAATTTGTTCTCAGAATTTTGTTTTTAAAAACCTGCCTTTTGGAAGTGCTTTTATTTCTTCAGGGTGATGGCAACGTAAATTGTGAAAACAATGTGTAAGGTGTCAAAGATAGTATAAAAATACATACAGATACACAAATATGATCAATATTCCGTTTTTTTCTGATTCCAAAAGCAGATATCTAGCCATCTTCCTTAAATGGTATCGAAAATCTCCAAAGAGCATCTAGGTAACTGGAATATACAAAACCACTCTATAAGAAACAGATAAATTGGAAGTAGGGCTTCTGTCACAAACAGGATGGCTATAAAGCAAGCAATCTATGGAAACATTCATATGTTGGAAGTGGCGACAGAAACACAGGTATTTTTCTTGTTGTTTTAAGAACAGCTATTCTGATTTTTATAACCCTAAATTCTAATACATCAAACAAAAGGTATTAACATTTCACTTAAGATCACTCAGCACCCTCAGCTTTCAAAGAAATATAGCAAACACCTTAAAACCATGAAAATAGTGTTAACAAACTATACTCTAAATTAGTATGTGACCCCAAATGTTGGTCTTCTTAGCAGGTGATGGGCAAAATCCCAATCGTAGAACAATCTTCAGAAAAGTTGGCATGACACTCATATTCACTCTTCTCCCAAAGAGGATGGGCATGACAGTGGGGCTCCTGGGCCTAAGCATTTGGTTGTAGTATAAAGCAGGAAAGGGGAAATGACCAGACAGGGCTCTCGGAGGGAAAATCACTAAGATACAGCCTGAAAGTACAGCTCAGGAAGGTAGATTTTGTAACTTAGAGTGTGGGTGAGGTAGCCCCCAGTGAGTTCTCATAAGTGGAGGGTAACACTCCCTCATCCCTTGTAGGATTTCATTGTTTGAAAATGATCTTGAAGTTCAGCTTTATCTTGGAGACCACAGTATGTGCTGCCTTTGCCATTTTCCTCCTGCCATTTCTCAGTCAATGTCTCATCTCCGGTTCTCTCTGGCAGTTTGGCCCCTAAGAGCTTGGTGGCAAAAGACTGTTAGCATGGCAGAGCCAGACGTGAGCTACTTCCCTCCAGGAAGGCAAAGCTCTTAGAGCAGGCAGGACACCCAGGCCCGCTGTCTGCTGCCTCCTCGCCCCACCTCCCTGGTGGCCTCATGGGGCCATTGTCTGCCTCTCCGAGATTATATGTGGGTGGCCTTGTCCTGTGATATTTGTGTGACGCTCATGCCTATGAATGTGGACAGGGAAGAATTGAATTGTATGAGTGTTGGCATGTTGGGAGTGCCAGGCTCAACGGCTTCAAGTTTACGGGCACCCAGCTGTCACTGGAAAGTATGTACTCCCCACCTCCCCACCCCCACCATCCAGGTCTGCCAGCCCTTAAAGGCAAAAACCTTTTGAAATTCAGGGTCAGCACTTGCAGCCAGACAGTGGTTGTACTGTCCACCTTCAGATAGCTGGGCCCCAGAAAACTTGAAGCAGTTAAGCCCCAACATGCCGCCACTCATACAATTCAATTTCTCCTCAAACATAGGCAGGAGCATCAGACAAGTAACAGGACAAGGCCTCCTACATATCATCTTGGAGAGGCAGACAACGGCCCCATGAGGCCACCAGGGAGGTGGGGTAGGAGGCAGCTGACAGCAGGCGTGGGTGTCCTGTCTGCTCTAAGATGAGAGCTTTGCCCTCATGGAGGGAAGTGGCTCACCCCTGGCTCTGCCATGCTAACAGTTTTTTGCCAGCAAGCCTTTAGGGGCCAGGTGGCAGAGAGTTTGGGAGATGAGGTCTTGACTCGGAATAGAAAGGAGGAAAATGGCAAAGGCAGCACACACTGTGATTATATCCTACAAGGGACAAAGCAGCAGGAAATGGAGAAAGAGTCCTCCAAGGCAGTGGTTCTCAACCTGTGAATCGTGACCCACAAGAACTGTATTAAAGGGCCATGGAATTAGAAAGGTTGAGAACCACTGCCCTAAGGGAACTCAGGGAAGAGAGCCACTTCTGATGTTAAGCCAAGTAAGGAAATGTTTTAGGGATAAGAAGTCTTTCCCAATCCTATCAAATGCACAGACATCCAAGTGGGCTGCACCTTGTAGCTGCCAGCAAAGATGGCTCTCAGGGATTAGTTTTGGCAGCAGGGCCTGGGGTTAGTTTTGGCTTTTTAGCTGGGGGAGCGGCTTCAGAGTTTCCACAGCTTGGGGGAAGGCGTCGCTTGGGAGCTCGGCGTCGTGGCCCATCAGTGGCCTTATATGCAGTCTGGGGACTGGCTCCTGGATTTGATGGGAGAGGAGGTTTCTCACTTGAGGCAGAACTGATGGTCAGCGCTGGCTGGCTGGTGGGGGCTGGGCGTGAGGTGGTCAGGGTGCCGCCCAATGTACGGAAGCCACCGGAGCTGCTGCTGCTGGCTGTCTGAAAAGCACTGGGAGGGGACTGGCTGAATCCAGAGGTGGTGACTGTGCTTGATGTACGGTTGGGAGTAAACTTGGCAACCTGGACGATGGAAATCTGGGCTGGGATAAACCTGTCAGCAGAGGCAGGGAGTGCCCCAGAGAGAAAGGGCTGTGCAGCGTAAGTGGTGGTGCTCCTCACGCTGCTCCTGGTGCGGCTCACACTGCTCAGGGGAGATAAGGAAGACACAGCAGGTGCCGCAGAAGATGGAGGTGCCGCAGAAGATGGAGGTGCCGCAGAAGATGGAGGTGCCACAGAAGATGGAGGTGCCGCAGAAGATGGAGGTGCCACAGAAGATGGAGGTGCCGCAGAAGGTGGGAGGGGTAGAATGCTCAGCATTCCAGACTGAAATCGTTGCTTGGCGGTGGCGGATGGGGCAGATAGGGCTTGGGATTTGGTAAACGTCTTCGCTGGAAGAGCTACAGGTCCTGATGTGGATGTAGACCCTGGGGTAGCCACACTGATTCCCAAGGCCCTGCTGCCAGCTGGAACTGCCGAGGCCGCCAATGTGTAGGAGCCCAGCACCGAGCCGCTGGTCCCACTGCTGGTGGTTCGGGTTGTAGCTGTCAACCCAGAGGTGGTGGCTGTGTGGTCTGGGCTATCCTCAGTCATCTCGACGTCTTCGATGTCAGGGGGGGCTGCTGGCGGGTCCACCTCCATCATCTCGACTGTGGAATCGGTGGTGGTGTCAGTGTCTGGTGGGTCCACCTCCATCATCTCGTCTTCAGTCGTGTCTGCCAAAAACTTGTTCAGCCAATCGAATGAAGCTTTCTTTTCTAAGTCCAGGTGTTTAGCAGTGACTGAATAGCCAGGGTCGGGAGCTGGAGGCAAAGTCAGAGGTTCCCCTCGAGGACAGCGCAGCAGCGGAAACTTCCGTTTTCGCGGCCTAGAGCTGTGAGTTGTAGATGGGGAACTGCAGACGTTTGTGGTCGTTTCTGCAGCCTTCTCTCCCCGGGACTCCTTGTCTGGGACAACTGGAGTTGAGGAACTGAAATGATGACCCAGCTCTTCTCCTCTTATTTTCTTTGCTGGCCTCAGTTGTGTCTTGGAGCGGGATGAGGAGGGTGAGGAACTGGGGCCGCTTCTCTTCTGGAGCTGTGAGAAGCCTCGGGTAGAGCTGTAGGAGCTGGTAATGGCATTGCGCCTGGGGACAGGGATGCCACATGTGTACGTGCTCGCACAAGATGTGCACGATCTCTTATTCAAGGGGTCCTCTGAGCTCTGGGAATCGGGACCTTTCTTCAGACGCTCAGGCTTAGGCAGCAAAGGAGCCGGGACTCCTTTGGCCACCAGGGGCTCAAGGGCTGAAGGTCCAGTCCCACTGCTGTCATGGCAACTTCTTGTATTTTTCTGGCCATCAGCAAATATTTGGTCTTCCCCCCTCACTGTATTTTCCATCCTGTCTTTGAGGGCACTTGGGTCTGAGACGTCGCGTGATAGTGAGGACAGTGCTGAGCTGATCACCTGCTCCCGTCCTGCAGAACGAGTCCATTTTCTGTCAAGAGGGGGGATCCTCACAGTCCCCGGGCGGCCCATCCACCGGAAATGATGAACAGGTAGCCGGGTCTTCTTCTTGGGGAAGCCATCCCAGCACACCCTGGGAAGTACCCCCACATGGGAATACCCGGGCTGTCGAAGGGGATCCCATCTTCGAGGTACCATCATGGAGTGCCTTGAGGACATCCCACCGTCCCTGTGGCAAGGCCTTCTGGAGGCCGGGAGCAGAGGAGTGGGGAGCAAGGGGTAAACATGGCGGACAGGATGGGCCATCCGGGCTGGAGGTGAGGGCCGGGCGGGAGGTGAGGGCCGGGCGGGTGGGCTGTGGTCAGGCCTCTCCTGCGGGTCCCCGCCCTCCTGAGCTGGCGCAGGCTGCTGCGGGCAGATTTGTCCAGATAACTGCCCATGAGGGCAGTTCAGCAGAGTCAGGTCCTTCGAATAGGGTCCGCTACTCTGAGAGGTTTGTGTTGACTACAGACTTTGCCAAGGTGAAGGGATCAGTGTGTTCGCTGACGTTCTGTGTTCTGAGCAGCGCGTTCTGAGTTCCAGCATCAGGAGCCTCCGTGAACAGCCTGACCTGAGCACCTACAGGCAGCACCAGCTAGAGCAGGAGGGCAGGAGGTGGAGCAGTAGTGGAGGAGAAACACCCGGGACGGCCCTGACACTCGCTCTCGGCCTGTATATGTGCAATGTTGTCCATCTTTTCCATATGTGATGCTGGTGTTGACAGCATGGGTACTACAAGAGGGCATATACACTACTCAGACGATGATGAAATTAATGGCCTGATTCTTCACCCTTGTTGGTATCCACCATCTCAGCCATGCAACCTTGCACTGCTCTACTACTCAGCAGGTGGGTGTAATCTTCCAACCCCGAGCTCAGCATGTGTCTGGCTTTGGTCAATAGGAAATCAGCCAAAATGCAAGCTGCTGTGAAGGTATCATTTGGCCTACTGAACTTGACTTTCTGTCATCCCTGGGAAGACATATGGGGTCCAGCCATCTAGTCTGTGTAGGATGAGGGATTTGTGACACTGAGCTGCCCTAGCCAAGGCCAGATGAGAACACATCTCCTAGGAAGCCTGCTGATGCACAAGAAATATTCATTGTTCAATATCCCTGTGTTCTGTGGTTATTTGTTATGCAGCTACAGCTAACTGCCTTGTATTCTAATTAGTTAGGCTCCTTGGGTAGTGCACCAGCCCCATACACTGAGGATGGCAGGTTTGAGCCCTGCCCCAACCAAACTGCAACAAATAATAGCTGGGTGTGGTCGCAGACACCTATAGTCCCAGCCACTTGGGAGGCTGGTGCAAGAGAATCACCTAAGCCCAGGAGTCAGAAGTGCTGTGAGCTGTGATGCTGAGGCAATCTACCAAGGGGAATAAAGTAAGACTATGTCTCAAAAAAAGAAAAAGTCACTTTTAAACACTCTTTTCTTTAAACATCCCCCTCAACTTTCAGAAATAACACATTAGAAGCTGAGTGAAGATTGCCTCAATCTATCCCATTCTCTTTTTTCATTTTATCTTACACTATGACTCTTCTTTCAAACTATGACTTACTCTTACTAACACTTACTATTTTTTCAGCAGGTCAAGTGCTGACCCAGCACCCCTTTGCACCAGTCTTTCAAACCCTGGCCACACTAACTAATCAACCTGATTGCTGTTTATACCAAGATCTAGACCATGCAAAGCAACCTGAATTCATTTTCATCCCTGCTGATGTCAGTGCCTGGTGGAACCAATCTGGAAAAAGCATGAATGATAATATGTGGTATCCACAGCCAGAGAAGAAGCAACATACGACTTCACCTGCTGGTGAGACAACTGGTCTATAAAAACTGTGGAGATATCTTTTGCTCAGGGACACATAACAACCAGGTATGTGAATATGCCAGTGAAAAGGACAAGACATGACAATCCCCAGGCTGGAAGGTCACAGGTTCTAACCTGACTGTCTATAAATAATACTAGTCTTTTTATCTTGTGTGGTAATAAGGTATACAAATGGTTCCCACTCAAATGGTTAGGATGCTATAGTCTTGGCTATCTGACACGCTCTATTACCAAGTATTCCACTTTAAATTCCAGTCAAATTACAATCTTGGGCTCTGTTGCTCATAAGGTTGTACCTTATAAACATACAAAATGTGACATTATAAAAAATCCCCTTGTATATCATAACTCAAAGTTCTTTTCAATGCTCAGGATCCTTTATTCAGCATTTGGAACTTAACAGAATTGAAAGTGCAGTCATAAATCTCTCCATGGTAATAGAATAAGAGCTAAACATCACCATGTGGGCATTGGGAACACTTCAAGCAGAGGTTAACAGCCTAGCATCTGTTGTAATTCAAAATCACCACATCCTGGATGCTTTGATAGCTCAACAAAGAAGAGCTTGTGCTGTTATTTGGGGGAAAATGTTGTTTTTGCATAAATCAGTCAGGGAAAATAGAGACTGATCTACATCTCTTAAAGAACAAGATAAACATTCTTCATCAAATTAATGAAGTGAAACCATTCTATTGAACTGACCTATTCCCAGGAATGGGAGACTGGTTTAATGGGGGTATGAGGAAATGTGCTTAGATCTGTTCTTTTCTGCTTATTCATTCTCTTCTAATTTATAGTCTCTTTTTTTTGAGACAGAGTCTCACTATGTCACCCTTGGTAGAGTGTTGTGGCATAACAGATCACAGCATCCTCAAAATCTTGGGCTGAAGCAATTCTCTTGCCTCAGTCTCCCAAGTAGCTGGGACTACAGGTGCCCACCACAATGAATGGCTATTTTTGTTGTTTTTGTTGTCACAGTTGTCATTGTTACCTTAGCCAGCCAGGCTGGGTTCAAACTTGCCAGCCTCAATGTATGTGTCCGGTGCCTTACCCAAGGCAGGTATGGGTGCCACCTCTAATTTATACTATTATATGTCTTATCAAACATCTTATCTTATTACTAAATTGCTAACCTGCTTTCTCTCTCTCTACATTTACCACCTCAGCTCTTAATGTTTGAAACTTCTAGGGAAGTTCCAGACCAGAGAAATGAAGGAGCTAAGGAAATTTCACCCTCAAATATAATTCCTTGGTGTATATATATATATATTGAATTAAAAGGCAATTCATGATCAGAAAGAACTGGCCTCCCCTCTATAAAACCCAAGTACCCTGATTTAAAATCAGAAAAGGCTGCAGGCCTCCTTATCACATGCTAATAGATCTGGCTCCAGGGTCATTTGAAGCTTAATACCTGTCTCTCACATTAGTTTACAAATCAATCTGTTTCCACTCATCTACACTCTCCTGCCATAGCAACCACTTGATACCTGTATACTTTCCAGTTTCTCTCCTCTCTTCTTTCTAAAAAGCATCTTTAAAAGTCACTGACCATCACTGAGACTTTGGGTACTCATTCTTATGCTTCCCCCAATTCACGTGGTATTTGGAAATAACCTTTCTCTTATTGTTGCAGAAAGACAAGGCCCAAAGGAGAGAAAGAGCACCCAAACACCACATTTATAGGAGGAAGGGCTTTATTCACCAGCTGGGAGCTTACGGCATAGAAGAATTCCAAACAGCCGTGCTCCCTGACTGCCTTGGTCTTTCTCTTTTTATTGACAGTCAAAAAGTTCCACCCCACAGGTACCCTTCTCATTGGCCAGTTTGAATCAAGCGGGAGATGCTATTCCACCCTTACAGAACTACAGGATTTCACAGAACTTAGAAATTTCCAAGTTTCAGGAAGTTAAGTTTATAAATTCCCAAGAGCTGAGTCACCGTGGAGCAGACCCTGCATATGTATCCTTGTGGTCTCCTTGAGAAGACCTGTTCTTCTAGACCTCACCCTTCGCGGCTATCCTCTCTCATTCCCCTCTTTTGAGATTCCAATATATTTTAATTTGAGGTCTCACTATCAGCTTGTTTCTGCAGGTGCCAAGATTAGTTACTTTTCAGCACTGAGGTTTTAGGGACTGTGACTCTTCTTGGGTTCTCTACTCGGGCCTTAATAGTACCATGGTGGTGGGCTAATATATATATGAGTTTTTACGTTTCCCTGTGACATTCCCCCACTTTTCCAAAGTTCAAAGTCCAAAAAGTCCCTTGAGGAGTTTCCTCAAGCTTCAGCTGTGCGTTGACCAGCCAGCTCCCAGTATGTGGCTGGAGCATGGCATGTTGATTGTTTCAAAAGTTACCTTTACTTTCCAAGAAGCAGTGAAGCCCTAGTCAGCCAGCTATGATGATTCCAGGTATTTCTTTCACCTTTACTGCTGTGCATGTGGTCAGGATGATGGTGTAAAGTTCTTTCTACCTTGGTTTCAGGGGGACCAGGTTCTGATTCCAGACCTAGACTGGGTCCCCTTGATCCTCCAGAGAGAAAGGATGTACAGACAGAAAAGACTAAACAGAACACAGTTAATTATCCCAGTGGAGATTTTCCTTGTTACTCTTTCTAGGGTTTTTATCTATTCAGTTCAGTCTTTTCTAGTTCTTTTAGGAGTTCCTGCTAAATTGCAGAGAATTGACAGAGACCTCTTTGAACAACACCAGTGGCAAGGCCTGCATCCAGTTAAGCTTTGCTTCCTAGCAGAGTTTACCAATTTCTGCTTTTATGTTCCTGTTCATACACTTTATCCTGTATAAGCTTTGAGGCCTATAAATTATTTAAAGCTTTAGCTTATTATTTGCACTAGTTCTGTTATGAAGGCTAGCCCATTATCAACTTTTAAACAGAGTGGTAACTTAAACCATGGGACGATTTCTCCGGGCAATACTTTACTACTTTAGGAGTCCTTTTTATCCCAGTGGGAAAGGCTTTTACCTATTCCAAGTCTGCTAGACCATCACCAGCCAGTACTTGTTCCCTCTAAACCTGGGCATTTCAGTAAGGTCTACCTGGAAGTCCTTGAAGGGCGTTGCTCCATACGAGTGGATTCCTCGGGGTACTGTTAGTCCTTGGCACGCGTTGAACTGGCTGCTGGTGATACACTGTAGACTGACAGTTTTGGCCAGGGATGCCAGGTGGGAGATGTAGAAGTACTGGCCCAGCAACTTTATCAAACACTCTTGTCACCACGGTGGCTCCTAGAATCTGGGGGACTGCTACTTGTCCATCTGGCATCTTTATTCATTGTCCCTCTGCTTCCTGGCTCCCTTCTGCTGCCAAACATTCCCTCTCCTCCCTGGAGTAGATAGAGTGAGTTCCGGGACCCATGGGATGAGGGGAGCCACTTGCAACACCTGGTATGGCTGGGAGGCAGCCCTTTTTGCCTCAGTACTAACCCCAGTGTCCCTTTAGTGATGGTGGAAGCATTTCTTTGATGTCCACAACAGTGCATAACTGCCACTTTTTGGGGATTCCATACTGCCTTTCGCGACTGGAGCATTTCTTACTGATACATAATGTCCTTTTTTCCCAGAATTTAATAGTCCCTTCTCCTTGTACAATGCCCTGCGTACTTGGAGAGTCAGAAAAGCATTCAAATTTTTCCCTTGACTTAGTTCTAAGGCTCCAGTCAAGGCAATGAACTCAGCCTTCTGAGCCAATGTTCCTTGGGGTAGGGGCTTAGTCTCTGTTAAGGTAACCACTGCATACCCAGCCCTCCACTCACCTTGCACCGTCATGTAACTGCTTCCATCTACATACAAGTCCCAATCTGCATCTGTCCAGGGTTGGTCACGCAAGTCAGGTCTGCTAGAGTACACATTATCTATAACTGCCGTACAGTTATGCTCAGTCTCTCTTTCACTGACTGGAAGGAGCGTGGCTTGTTTCAGAGTGTTGCATTAGAGAGCCAAAAATGTCCCTTAGTGTCCATTAAATTGGCCACAGAGTGGGGTACTTTCACTCAGATCCTGTCCTAGAGTCAGCTTGTCAGCTTCTTGCACAAGGAGAGCAGTAGCGGGTAGAGCCCGTAAGCATGGTGACCATCCTTTTACCACTCCATCCAACTGCTTAGAGAGGTAAGCTACAGGCCTTGGCCAGGACCCAACCAGCTGGGTTAACACACCCACAGCCATTTTATCTTTCTGAGACATACAGAGTAAAGGGTTTGGCCAAGTCTGGCAGTCCCAATGCAGGTGCAGCCATCAGCCTCATCTTTAGCTGGGAGAAGGCACATTCCTGTTCTCCTTCCCACTCCAAGGGCTCTTCCTTCTCTTCTTTAGTTGCGTCATACAAGGGCTTAGCTAAGACAACAATGTTGGGGATTCAAATATGACAGAAGCTGACCGGGCCTAAGAATTTCCAAACCTGCTTTTGGCTCATGGGGCTGAGGAGGCAATTAATGACCTGCCTCCATTTTGTACCTAGATACCTCTACCCCTGCTTGACAGTAAATCTTAGATAACGTATTTGCTGCCGGCATATCTGGGCCTTCCATTTGGATACTTTATAGCCACATACCTCTAGATGTCATAAAAGATAGTCCATGCCTTGGGCGCAGCCCTCCTGGGTAGGGTGTCCTGAAAGGAGGTCATCGACATATTGGAACAGCACACATTCTAATTCCTCAGCTGGGAATTTCTGGAGGTCACAAGCCAGCGCTTCTCCAAAAATCGTGGGTGTTTTGAACCCCTGTGGCAACCTGGTCCATGTGCACTGTTTCCATGTCTGGTCTCTCCCACTGGAAAGAAAACAGCCTCTGGCTTCCCAGAGCCAGCCTTATACTGAAAGATACATCTTTTAAGTCCAGACAAATGGGCCGCTTGGCTTCTGCTGGCAGTAGATTCAACAGAGTATGTCTCATTTTATAAGTTGACAGTACAGACAAGTCTGGGATCTAAATACAGGTGGACCACAGCCTCTTTTTTCTCCTTTTAAACTATTTTTCTCTCTCCAATTTCTCTCTTTACTAAAGGCAAATTATAGTAGAACTAACTTATTTGCCAAAATAAACTGTACCTTCAGTATATGGGGTCTGATTATTTCCATAAAGTGCAGTAAGAATAATTAATTATTAGCCATCTAGGCTCTTCTTTCCTTTAAAATTGGCTTTGCTGGAACCTTTTATAAGGAATGTCAGGCTGGACTTTTTGAAAGCCTTTCAGAGCCCAAGTTTTATCTGTGCCATTAGATACCTGTATGTATTGGGTAAATCCCTCTTCTCTTGAGGTCCCCAAGCATATTTCGATTCCTGGACCCGTCAGCAAGCGACCTTCATTACTTACCAGAGATCAGGAAATGTTACTGATGGGTATCTGGCCAGTTTTCCAAAGGGCTTTTTTTATTGGCCTTATAAAGTCAACCTTAATTCTTTAATGCAGTCTGGACACCTCTGGAAATTCTATTCCAGGCAAAGCCTTGGTAAAATAATGAGTGCCTTCATCATGTCATATAGAACAAAACAGATTCTTATTGAACTTATGAAAATAACTGTATTGTCAGAAATTAAGAATACATACAAATGGCTTGCAAATTCCGGAGAAAACAAGGAGAGAGAAAAATACATGTTTCAAACTCTGCTCATAAGTACACACATTGCTTGAAAAACTACAAATAGCTCAAAAGACAGAAAATTATTTCTTGACTTCTGGAAAACAGAACACAGAAAGAATCAACAATATTTTGACCGAAAAGCCATTACAAACTAGCCCAGATCCGCTTAACCGATTTCTATTCTGTTGAGTTAGGTTAGCAATACTCATAGACATGTTAACTTTCCAATGAACGTTCTAAAAATCTGCTTTTTAGTCTGGCGGTATTCAATTTCCAAAGACATCAGGAATTTGAATTTGAGAGAATTTGTTAGCCTCTCTTAATATTTTTTTTTTCTTTTTAGGATAAACTTTGGACTCAGCCAGTTACATAAAAAATACTTTCTTTTTTAGATGAATTGAAATTATTACCAACAATATATGTTAGGACAGACCAATGTCTTATACATTAGGACAGACCAATGCTTTATAATATTGGAACATATATATAACCATAACCTACATAAAATTAATCACCATTTCATATTTGACAATGTTTCCTATATATTTTGAATAAATCAAATAAGTTTAATTTGTTTTCCCATGACTTTCAGTGGTCTTAATATTTCAAGAAGACTAAATTTAAAGTTGTGTTTTTTTTTTTTTGCTGTTGGCCTTGGCCAAGTTTGAACCCACCAGTCTCAGTGCATGTGGCCAGTGTTGCAACCACTGCCCTGTGGGCTCCAAGCCCCAGATTTAGAATTTTTATTTTGAAAGTTTTGTCAAATATCAAAGGCCTAAAACATTTGTTTAAAGAAAATTACAAGCCAAAAGATTTTAAAGGAAATAAATAGTCAACTGGATCATATGTAAATTCTTTCACAAATTCTCTTTTATGAGCTTCATTTAACCTACACAGACCATTTACAAACATTCTAAACTTTCTTTAACTTTTGCCCTGCCTTTCACTTTCTTATACAACCATTCTGTTTTCAGTGCAAATTTTATCACACAAGATTCTTTCTTTACACAATGCCATTCTCCTTTCTGTTTAATTTCTCTTACTCAAAAACTCACTTCGCACAAAACAGGATCCCAGTTTACCATGAAGTCACCCATTCACTCGGCCAAACTGATAACTAGAAGGTTTAAAAGGCAAGAATCTTATTCTTTGACAAAGATTCAGTTTCCACAACAATTTAAACAACCAAATTATTACATTTTACAAATGAGAGACATTTTATGAGATATAAGATTGATACAGGATTTTCCCACTCTGGAAAGGGAACCCCCATTTTTCAGGCTCAGGTGAGCTTAGACATCAGACTCCCATCTCCAGGCACAAACCCTCTGAGCCCCAGCAAGGTCATAAACAAAGCAGCCGAAATCTTTTGGAAGGCTCCACCCTAAGGAGCACACACCTTAATCCCCTCTCCAGACAAAAACTGCAACAAAGACCTAATAACCTTGTCCAGGTTGAGGCGCTGCATTGATTCATTTGCTAGAACACCCTTTCAGTTTGTAAAGTTATTTTTCCATCTACCAAGTCCTGGACAAAATATCTCTCAGAGATAATTATTTACCCCTAGACAAAGGACTTATGCAGGGAACCTCCAATCTGGGCCTCCTCCCCACTTCCTGAGGCTGTTCCCCTTGGAAACCTGTTGCTTATATGGATACAGCCTCATTCAGCATGAAATTTACACTCTCTTCCCCATATTTCCAAGGGCCATCCAGAGCTCACTGGACTGCCTAAACCACAACACCTTTCAAGGCACAACCCCTCTGCCAATAGCTCTGGCACTCTCCACTCTCACTGCGTGCCCCTCAGTCCAACAAAATGCCATTTTATCACTGATCTGAGGCCCGCTGGCTCAATTCTCAAATTACTGAGACCAAACACTCACTGAAGAAATTCCGGTAACAAAACTACAACAACATTCTTTCTAATGTCTTTTCATCCCCCCTCACCCCCCCAAGTCCCACATGGCCAAGTCAGGAAGATTGTTCAAGTCACCACCAAAGACAGAAAGCAGAAAACCTGGAACTTCCAGTTTCTCTCATAATAGCCAGGAGGCAAAGTTGGAGCAGGAAAGAAAGGCACACTCACACATTTGTTTCACCCCACGAATGGAGGGGGAGTGAACCCCACCTATTGTTACCCATCTCGGTCGTTCTCAAAGCACTCACATGCACACAATTCCAACTCAATTCTTTTTTCTTTTATTAAATCATAGCTGTGTACATCGATATAATCATGGGGCATCATTCACTAGCTTCACAGACCATTTACCAAGTTTCACATATACCCTTGTGAGATGCACCACTGGTATAATCCCACCAATACCCTTCCATCTACCCCCCTCTCCCCTCCCTCCTCCCTCCTCTCCCTATCCTCCTTCCCCCTATTCTTAGGTTGTAACTGGGTTATAGCTTTCATGTGAAAACCCTAAATTAGTTTCATAGTAGGGCTGAGTACATTGAGTACTTTTTCTTCCATTCTTGAGATACTTTACTAAGAAGAATATGTTCCAGCTCCATCCATGTAAACATGAAAGAGGTAAAGTCTCCATCTTTCTTTAAGGCTCCATAATATTCCATGGTGTACATATACCACAATTTATTAATCCACTCGTGGATCGATGGGTTACTTGGGCTTCTTCCATGACTTAGCAAATATGAATTGGGCTGCAATAAACATTCTGGTACAAATATCTTTGTTATGATGTGATTTTTGGTCTTCTGGTTATATGCCCAGTATAGAGGGATTACAGGATTGAATGGCAGATCTATTTTTAGATCTCTAAGTGTTCTCCATATCTCTTTCCAAAAGGAATGTATTAATTTGCATTCCTACCAGCAGTGCAAAAATATTCCCTTTTCTCCACATCCGCGCCAACATCTCTGGTCTTGGGATTTTGTGATATAGGCTAGTCTCACTGGAGTTAGATGGTATCTCAAAGTAGTTTTGATTTGCATTTCTCTGATGATTAAATATGATGAGCATTTTTTCATAAGTCTGAAGGCCGCGCGCCTGTCTTCTTCAGAGAAGTTTCTCTTCAAATCCCTTACCCAGCCTGCGATGGGATCCCTTGTTCTATTCTTGCTAATGTGTTTGAGTTCTCTGTGGATTCTGGTTGGTAAATCTTTGTCGGAGACATAACCTGAAAATATCTTCTCCCATTCTGAGGGCTGTTTGCTTGCCTTACTTACTGTGTTCTTGGCTGTGCAGAAGCCTTTTTGTTTGATCAAGTCCCAGTAGTGTATTTTTGAAGCTGCTTCAATTGCCTGGGGGGTCCTACTCATAAAATACTCGCCCAGACCTATATCTGCAAGGGTTTTCCCTGCACTCTCCTCTAGTATCTTTATAGTTTCATGTCTTAAGTTTAAATCTTTGATCCAGTGAGAGTCTATCTTAGTTAATGGTGAAACGTGTGGGTCCAGTTTCAGTCTTCTACAGGTTGCCAGCCAGTTCACCCAGCACCATTTGTTAAATAGGAAACCTTTTCCCCACTGAATATTTTTAATTGGCTTGTCAAAGATTAAATAACGGTAAGTAGCTGGGTTCATCTCTTGGTTCTCTGTTCTTTTCCAGACATCTACTTCTTTGTTTTTGTGCCAATACCATGCTGTTTTGATCACTGTTGATTTGTAGTGTAGTCTGAGGTCTGGTAGCGTAATTCCTCCTGTTTTGTTTTTATTTCTGAGTAATGTCTTGGCTATTCGAGGTTTTTTCTGATTCCATATAAAACGAAGTATTGTTTTTTCCAGATCTTTAAAGTATGACAGTAGAGCTTTAATAGGGATTGCATTGAAATTTTATGTTGCTTTGGGAAGTATGGACATTTTAACTATGTTGATTCTTCCCAGCCGTGAGCATGGTATGTTTTTCCTTTTGTTAATATTTTCGGCTATTTCTTTTCTTAGAGTTTCATAGTTCTCTTTATAGAGATCTTTCACATCCTTTGTTAGATAAATTCGCAAATATTTCATCTTCTTTGGGACTACTGTGAATGGGATAGAGTCCTTAACTGTTTTTTCAACTTGACTATTGTTGGTATGTATAAAGGCTACCGATTTATGAATGTTGATTTTGAAGCCTGAGACGCTGCTATATTCCTTGATCACTTCTAAGAGTTTTGTAGTAGAGTCCCTAGTGTTTTCCAGATACACAATCATATCATCTGCGAAGAGCGAGAGTTTGATCTCTTCTGACCCTATATGGATACCCTTGATCGCCTTTTCTTCCCTAATTGCGGTGGCTAAAACTTCCATTACAATGTTTAAAAGCAATGGACACAATGGGCAGCCTTGTCTGATTCCTGATCTGAGTGGAAATGATTCCAATTTACCTGCATTCAATATGATATTGGCTGTGGGTTTGCTGTAGATGGTCTCTCAGTTTAAGAAATGTCCCTTCTATACAGATTTTCTTAAGTGTTCTGATCATGAAGGGATGCTGGATATTATCAAAAGCTTTTTCTGCATCAATTGAGAGAATCATATGGTCTTTGTTTTTTAATTTATTTATGTGCTGGATTACATTTATAGATTTACGTATATTGAACCAGCCTTGAGACCCTGGGATAAAACCAACTTGGTCATGATGTATAATTTGTTTGATGTGTTGTTGGATTCTGTTTGTTAGGATCTTGTTGAATATTTTTGCATCCATATTCATTAGTGATATCGGTCTGTAATTTTCTTTTCTTGTTGGGTCTTTTCCTGGTTTGGGGATCAGGGTGATGTTTGCTTCATAGAACATGTTAGGTAGTCTTCCTTCTTTTTCTACGTTTTGGAAGAGGTTGAGTAATATAGGTACTAATTCCTCTTTAAAAGTTTGGTAGAATTCTGACATGAAACCATCTGGCCCCGGGCTTGTCTTTTTAGGGAGGTTTTGTATGGTTGATACTATTTCCGAACTTGATATGGGCCTGTTCAACATTTCCACTTGATTCTGGCTAAGTCTTAGAATGTGACTTGCTTACAAGTATCGGTCAATCTCCTTCAGATTTTCATGTTTCTGAGAATACAGTTTCTTGCAATATTCATTAGGGATTTTTTTGATTTCTAAGGAGTCTGTTGTTATTTCATCTTTGCTGTTTCTGATTGATGAAATTAGAGATTTTACTCTTTTTTTCCTGATTAGGTTGGCCAAAGGTTTATCTATTTTATTGACCTTTTCGAAAAACCAGCTTTTTGAATTATTTATCTGTTGTATCATCCTTTTGTTTTCAATTTCATTTAATTCTGCTCTAATTTTGGTTATTTCTTTTCTTCTACTGCGTTTGGGGTTGGAATGTTCTTCCTTTTCCAGTTGCTTGAGATGTCCCATTAAGTTGCCTCTCTTTCTGTTCTCTTGAGGAAGGCTTGCAGTGCTATAAATTTCCATCTTAGAACTGCATTTGCGGTGTCCCGGAGGTTCTGATAGTTCGTGTCTTCATCGTTGTTTCGTTCCAAAAAATTTGCGATTACTTTCATTTTTTTTTTTTTTTTTTTTTTTTTGTAGAGACAGAGTCTCACTTTATGGCCCTCCATGGAGTGCCGTGGCTTCACACAGCTCACAGCAACCTCCAACTTCTGGGCTTAAGTGATTCCTTTGCCTCAGCCTCCCGAGTAGGTGGGACTACAGGCGCCGGCCACAACGCCCGGCTATTTTTTGGTTGCAGTTTGGCCAGGGCCGGGTTTGAACCCGCCACCCTCGTTATATGGGGCCGGCGCCCTACCGACTGAGCCACAGGCGCTGCCCGGCGATTTCTTTCTTAATCTCATCTCTGATCCAGCTATCATTCAACATAAGGCTATTTAACTTCCATGTTTTTTTATCAGTATGCAGATTCCTGTTGTTACTCAGCTCAAGTTTTATTCCATGGTGGTCCGAGAAGAAGCATGGAATAATTTCTATTCCTTTAAATTACTGAGGTTAGACTTGTGACCTAAGATGTGATTGATTTTGGAGTAAGTTCCATGGGCTGATGACAAGTATGCGTATTCAGTTTTGTTGGGATGAAATGTTTTGTAGATGTCTGCTAAATCCAAATGTTGGATGGTTAGGTTTAAATCTAAGATTTCTTTGCTCAGCTTCTTGTTGGAGGATCAATCCAACACTGACAAAGAAGTGTTGAAATCTCTGACTATTTTGGAGCTGGAGGAAATAAAGTTGCTCATGTCTGTTAGATTTTCTCTTATGAATTGAGATGCATTCTGGTTGGGTGCATAGATATTAATAATTGATATCTCATCATATTGAGTATTACCCTTAACAAATATGAAGTGACCATTCTTTTCCTTCCTTACTTTTGTTGATTTAAAGCCTACTGTATCTGCAAATAAAATTGCAACACCTGCTTTTTTCTGATTACCATTTGCCTGAAATATGGATGATCATCCTTTCACCCTGAGTCTGTATTTGTCTTTTAGGTTAAGATGTGACTCGTATGCAACAAATATCTGGCCTGAGTTTTTGTATCCAGTCAGCTAACCTATGCCTCTTTAGAGGACAGTTTAAGCTGTTCACATTAATGGAGAATTTGATAAGTCTGGTGAAGTTTTGGGTATCGAATTTTTCAAAAGTCCAGTGGGCATTTTTAATCCTTTTGCCAGTGTGGAAATTGGAGTTTGATCCGAAGTTTCTGAGTGAGTTTACTTTTGTGGTATAGGATTGGGTTGGTCATTATGGAAGATAGGTCTGAGAATATTGTGAAGAGCTGGTTTTGTTATGGCAAATTTCTTCAACATATGACTGTCATTCAAGTATTTAATTTCTCCGTCATAAATGAAACTCAGTTTAGCTGGATACAAGATCTGGGATTGAAAGTTATTTTGCTTTAGGAGATTAAAAGTCAGTGACCACCTTCTTCTGGCTTAAAAAGTTTCAGCAGAGAGATCTGCAGTCATTCTAATATTCTTCCCTTTGAAGGTAATGGTTTTCTTTCTCCTGGCAGCTTTGAGGATTTTCTCCTTCATATTAACTTTAGTGAAGTTAATTATGATATGCTTGGGGGATGTCTTATTGGAGTTGAGTCGTGCTGGGGTTCTGAAGCTGTCTCCTATCTGAATTTCAGAATCTCTTGGTATGTCTGGAAAATTCTCTTTCATAATTTCATGCAGAAGGGCCTCTGTGCCCAGCGAGGCCACTTCATCTGTTTCTGGAACTCCAAATTTCGGATATTCACCTTCTTTGAATTATCCCAGAGCTCTCGGAGAGAATGATCCGTTTTTGCTCTCCATTTCTCTTCCTTTTGAGAGTTTGGGAGCGTATAAAGGCTTTATCTTTAATGTCAGAAAATTTTTTTTCTGCTTGCTCCATTCTGTTGCTGAGGGATTCTACTGTATTTTTCATATCTTTGAGGGCTGCAAATTCTTGCTTCAGTGTGTCTAAGTCTTTGGTGTTTTTGTCTTTAAGTTCGTTAAATTCTTGAGACAACTTTTGAATTTCTCCTCGAATTCCCAATTCCACTTTGTTAATCTTGTCTGCAATACAAATTCTGAATTCGATTTCTGACATCTCAGCCATTTGTTTATGAATAGGATCTTCAATTACATCTGCCATATCTTTCCTTGGGGGGGGGGTTGATCTATTCTGGTTATTCATGTTACCAGAGTTTTTCTGCTGATTCCGCCCCACGGTTGTTTTACTCCCTTTGATTTTTTTCCCCTGGGGCTTTGTTGAGGGCCTGTACAGTGTTGTGGCCTGAGAAACTGAGGCCGTGTCTGGTTTGGTGGGGCTAACTGGTTCTGTCTTGTTTTCAGTTGGTTTCTGTTCCACCCTAGTGGAACAGATACTCTAGATTGAAGTCTCAGCTGTGGAGAAATATCAGCAATTAAGTCACCCAACCCCCCAACCAGCAAACAATTGGAAAAGGAAAGTCAAACCTTCCTACCACGGTGCACCCAGGGCGCCACCTGATTTGTCCTCAGGCGATTGGTTCAGTTCAAAAAGTCCAAATCAGTTGTCTCAGTCTGCACCTGTCTCAGGTGAGAGTTTAAGAGGTCTCTGGGAACTGGATCACAGGGGTCTGGTGACTACTCTGGTGTGGCTTGCTCCAGTGCTGCGTGGACTCAGGAGGAGCCACTCAGCCAATAGTTCAGTCTGGTAAGGTTGCTGCCTCCTTCCCCACCTTGCACCACTGTCACACCCAGTCACTGATAGCCCTGCAGTTGGCTGATCCAGTTGCCTGTAGTGAACTGGTACTCCAGGAGTTTGCACCTGCCTGAATCACAAGGAAGTCTGTCAGGCCGCTGCGCTCAGCCTCTCTCTAGCTGGAGGAGGTGAGGCCTGACAACCTCGGATGCTTGATAAAATTTGGGGGGGTTTTCACTCAGGTCTAGTCTCACCCCTGATTAGTGTTACTGACAGAACAGAACACACCAAATTTTCGGTTCCCCTGCAGAAGAGAAGCTGAATTGAGTTTCAAATCAGCTTGTCTTTGCTCTCGTATTATCTATAGGCAGATGATCCCCTGAGGGCCAGGTGCGTCTTAGGTTCAGTAAAGCAGACCTCTGGGTCAGCCCCGCCCTGGGAGTTTCCCTGGTTTGCAAGTTGGAGTTGCCTCAGGCAAATCCTATACTCACAGTCTCTGGTTGCCCAGGGAGATGGGGGTGTGGCTTCAGAATATTCAGTAGTGAGCTGTATTGCTAGCAAAAGAGGGCTGCTGTTTTATGCCTCACGGAACCGCTGCTCCAGTGCAGCTCCCCTCTGGCCAACTGTCCTCTCTCTGCTCCCATGCGCCAGAGTCTGCCCCAACTGGCTGCAGCCCAGCACTGTCTACACCCCTCGAGCAATCGCCCAAGAGTCTGGACCCCTGGGGGACAGGCCTCCAGACCTTGGAGCGAGAGCAGAGGGGACCACGGGGAGCAATGGGAGCCTGGGGTTACGGGCAGAGAAAACACACAGTTTTATGCCTGGCCGTATTGTCACCAAAAGATGGCTGTTGCACTGTGCCTCAGGGGACTGCCGCTCCGGTGCGGTAACCTCTCCGCCGACCGTCCTCTCCTCACTCCCGTGCCCACAGCTGGTGCTGACCAGCTGCAGTCAAGGCCTCGTCCACACCCCTTGAGTAATCACCTAAGACTCTGAACTCCTCGGGGACTGGCATCCAGACCTCAGTGTGAGTGGAGGGGAGTGCTGGGAGCTCAGAATTCCAGGTAGAGACTATACACAGTTTTATACAGTTTTATGCCTGGCAGGAGAACGCTGTGGCACCCTAGTAGGGGAGGTAGGTCCAGTTTTTAGAGGGTCTGTCCCGTGGAGTGTAGTAGGAGGACCTTTGAACTCTGCCCGATTGTTTGTGGGGCACTCTGAGCCGTTCTCATGGGGGAGGGGACTCCTGTTCACATGGTGATGGATTTTGTACTTTTTGTTTATATGTTGAGGTCGCAGCTCGCCTCAGCGGGGTTGATGTGCATTCTTCAACCTTCTCTCTTAGTGCAGCTCAAATCCACTAGGTTACTTGCTGAATTTTTGTCCTTTAACTTTCCTAATGGATGGGAGCCTCTGTGGAAAGCTGGCTTCAGTCTGCTTATCCATTCTTATGATACTTTACTAAGAAGAATGTGTTTCAACACCATTCAGGTTAACGCAAAAGATGTAAAGTCTCCATCTTTTTATGGCTGAATAGCACTCCATGGTGTGTGTGTGTGTGTGTGTGTGTGTGTATATATATATATATACACATATATGCTGTATGCATCTCTTTCTCAATTAAGATATAAATTCAATAAACCATAGCAAGACAATAAAAAGGGAAGAATAAGAACATTTGCTTTTGAAGCATATAAAACATGCCAAGCACTTACTTGTATTTTGTCTTCTCTACACATTATAATAATAAAAATAAAAATCATGGTGACCCCAGGTTCTGCTTTCTGGTCATTTCAAGAAGTTCAGAATAAAATGGTGAATAGATGTGATTAATACAACATGCAAAAGTGGAAAATCAGAATGGACCAGAGAACTGAAAAAGGATAAAAGCAGCAGTGACAAATGAACATCTACTTCATTTTGAACTTGAATTTTTCTTCTCCAAAGGTGGGGATTCTACTGGTAACATGTCATCCTCATTCTTACCCTTTTGCATATCCTGCTATATTTCTTCCTTTATAAACACACGTGCTTTTGATGATCTGTCACTATGTGGTGGGGAGGGATGCATATTTTCTGATTCAGGTTTCATGGTTTGTACTTTTCAGCATCTCTGTCCTCATCTAATGCCTCAGGAACATGTACAGTATGTACTGGTTTTCCTTCATTATTAGTGGATATAGCAGCAGAAATACTGCACCTTTTTGTTTGAAGCACACACTTCATTTCCTTATAAGCCACAAATTTTGGATTTCTTGACTGAGGTACATTTCTGATGTCCAATTTCCAAAAAAAAAAATTGTTTTGGCCATTTCAAAATCAAACTTCTTAGTGTTCCTTTGTTTCAACTGTATCTTCTGAGCTCCTTGCTTTTTTAGTGTGTGTGTCATTATAATATTCTCCTCACATGCCCAGTGCTGGGACAGGGACAAGATGGCTGACTAGAGGCAGATTTTGTGGAAACTCTCATCCAGAAGGAGGGGAATTTTAATGAAGTAACCCAGAGTAGTGTAATTGGGGGCTAGATTGCAAGAAGAATCAAGGGGTTCAGTAACCCTGCAGAGACAAACTGCGAGGACTAAGATGAGTAAGAGGAAGGAAGAGAACTGAGGAGAAATAGAGTGGATCAGTCTAGAGGATTCCTGAAAACAGAAGGGTGAGGGTGAGCCTTCTCCCACCTGCAGGTCTTTCTGCAAACAGCAAAACACACCATCACTTGCCTGATAAGGAAGTCCCAAGAAGGATAAAACATCCCACTATTTTTGCACCAAGTCATATCTGCTTCTGAGTCTGTATCGTGCCTGGCAGAATAGAGAGCAATTTTGGCACTAGCTTCCTTTCAACACCAGCCCATACCCTCTCTTTTTTGGGTTGCCCAACAGTCTGCCCTCATTGCAGAACTCTGCTTTCCAGTGTCAGAAACTAGGAGCGCTAGCCCAGCCCAGACTGGAGGGCGGGTTGACCCACCCCCGGCAACAGCAGGTGAAAGTGCTTTGGACCCTACCCACCCCTCAGAGCAACTGAGGGAGCGAGGGTTTACAGAGGTTGCTTTCTCTGTCACCAAGAATCATCAGGGTCTTTATCAGGCCATGTGGACTCTGAGAGACCTCTGCATTGTGTGGCCCAATGAACTGAGCATGCCTCAACCCTGTTGGAGGAAATGGTGGCTTGGCTGCACTGACAATGCATGACAAGGTCCCTCCTAAGCCTCCATCCTGCTGGGGGGATCTTTCCCTACCCATTGGAATGGTATTGTCTAGCATCTGTGCCTAGCAGGCCCCTCCTGGAGGTTTGGCCCCTGACTCCACTCCTGCCAAATTGAAGGTGGATGGGCCTAGTCTCTAACAGGCAACCCAATCCGGGAAAGCCTTGGAAGCAGATGGTAGGCCCAATATCTCCCTTCCCTACCATAGTCAAAAAGCCTCCTCAGTTTGAATCTGTCACAGCTGGGACTTCAGAGAAAAAGAAGAGTTTGTTTGAATAGTTAGGTGTAAAGTAGAGTGAGGAACTCCACACACAGGAGTCTCTGGATCTGACTTCAGCCCAACAGATTTAGTTTTAGTCACCAAGGATCTGGACACAATTATAGCAGTGCTTAAGAAATGGAAAGAGGCATTCAAGGAGATTCAAACAGTATGGAGTCTCAGCAGTAGAACAGAACATGGAGAAGAAAGAATCTCAGAAATGGAAGACAAGAATTTTGAACTAACCTAATCATTCAAAGAGACAGGGGAAAAAAGGAGAATAAAAACAGCTTTCTCTGAGCAAGTTATAGAACTACTCCAAAAGATCAAGCATTCAAATCATTGGGATTTCTGAAGGATAAGAAGAGAGTGAATGGTAGGAAAAAAAAATATTTCAGGCAAATGGAAATCAGGAGAAAGTAGGGGGTACAATTGTATTTTTAGATATTATGAGATGTTTATTAGATTTAAACCAATAAACAGAAACAAAGATGGATGCTATTCTCTGGTCAAGAGAACAATATAACAATGAGACATTTGAATCCTAAATATCTATGCACACAACTGAAACACTCCCAGACATTTAAAATGAACCCTAACCAATTTGAACAACATGATATCCTGTGAAACCATATTAAGTGGGCATTACAACACGCTTCTGACAAAACTGTACTGACTCTCCAAGCAGAAACTAAACAAATAAACAAGGGAGTTAAATGTGTCCCTAGAACAATTGGGTTTTACGGAAATATACAGAACATAAATCCAAAAACTACTGAGTATGCGTTCTTCTCTCTAGCTCACGGATTATATTCCAAAAAAATGGACACAAATCAAACCTCAACAAAATCTAAAGAATAGAAATTATATCTTGTATCTTTCCAGATCATTAGGGAATAAAGGCAGAACTCAACTGAAAAAAAAGATCCTTATGCCTGCATGCCTGTACAAAGTCATGGAAATGAAGTAACCTTAGAGCAAAGAACTGGGTCAAGGAGGAGATAAAGAAAAAAATCATTATCTTTCATGAAAAAATGACAATGAAGCCACACACTATCAAAACCTGTGGGATACTGCAAAGGCAGTCCTAAGGGTGAAAGTTATTGGATTAAATGCTGTCATTCAAAAAAACAGAAAAAATGCAAATCAGTAACCCAATAAACCATCTGAAGCAACCGGAAAAGAAAGAATAATCCAATTTCAAGCTTAGTAGGAGAAAAGACATAAACTAAAATCAGAATTTAATGAAATTGAGAACATAAGGACCATTCAAAAGATCGGAGAAAGAAAAAGTTGTTTCTTTTAAAATATTAATAAAATCAAAGTACCCTTGGCCAGACTGACTAGCAACAGAAAAGATCTCTAATAACTTCAATCAGAAATAAAAGAGGGAAAATAACAATAGAAACCACAGAGATACAAAAAAATCTTCAGTGACTGCTACAAAAATCTATATGCTCAGAAATTTTAAAATGTAGAGGAACTGTACCAAAATGTGGACTCATATCATCTCCCCTAAGCTCAACCATAAAGAACTAGAAACTCTAAACAGACCAGTATAAAGCACCAGAACTGCAATAACAATAAATCTTCCCTCAAAAAGTCCTGGACCAGCTGGTGTCACACCAGAATTCTACCAAACCTTCAAAGAAGAGCTTATACCTATATTGCAGAAACTATTCCAAAACATAAAGAAGGAAGGAAACTTCCCCAACACGTTCTATGAAACAAACATCACCCTGATTCCAAAACCAGAGGAAGAGCAAACAAAAAAGGAAAACTACAGACCGATATCATTAATAAATATTGATTCAAAAATATTCAATAAAATCCTAGCAAACAGAGTACAGCTACACATTAAAAAATTACACATCATGATCAAGTGAGTTTTATCCCAGGGATAGAAAGTTGATTCATAAATCCATAAATATAATTCACTATTTAAATAGATTCAGAAGGAAAGACCATATGAGTCTCTCAATAGATGCAGAACAAGCATTCAACAAAAGTCACCATCCCTTTCTCCAAGAACACTTAAGAAAATAGGCATAAATGGGACATTTCCTAAACTGATCGACGCCACCCCACAACAAACCTACAGACAATAGCATACTGAATGGAGGAAAACTGAAAGCTTTTCAGTTTTGGGACCAGATAAGGAGGTCCACTATCACCACTGCTACTCAACCTAGTGCTGAAAGATCTAGCCAATGCAATCAGGCAAGGGATGGATATTAATGGCATTGAAATAGGGGCAGAGGAGGTCAAGATCTTCCTCTTTGCTGATCATACGATTTTATACTTTGGAAACCCCAGGGACTCAACTACAAGGTTCCTGGAAGTGAGCAAGGAATCAAAAGTTTTAGTACATAAAATCAAGGTCCACAAATCAGGACCCTCCAGTATAGTATGCCAGTAACAGTCAAGGTGAGAATAAGGTCAAAGACACATTATTCCTTCACAGTAGCTTAAAAAAAACAATGAAATGCTTGGGAATATACTTAACAAAGGATGTGAAGAATTTCTACAGAGAGAACTATGAAATCCTGAGAAAAGAAATAGCAGAAGACATTAACAAGTGAAAGAACATACCATATTCACTCACAGTTGAGAAGAATCAACATCATAAAATGTCCATACTACCCAAAACAATCTACAGATTTAATGCAATCCCCATCAAAGCATCAATGTCATATTTTGAAGATCTAGAAAAAATAATACTGTGCATCATATGGAACTAGAAAAAAAAAACAAATAATAAATGCAATTATAAACAATAAAAACAAATCTGGAGGCATTATAGCACCAGACTTCGGGTAATGCTACAAATCTACAGTGATCAAAACAGTACGATTCTGGCAAAAAAATAGGTACCTATGGAAGAAAACAGAGAACCTAGAAGTGAACCCAGCCACTTACCATCTGATCTTTGATAACCAAACAAAAGCATACACTGGGAAAAAGAATTCATATTTAATACATAGTCCTGGGAGAACTGGTTAGCCACAATGGGAAGACTAAAACTAGACTTCTCACCACTTACAAAAAGTGACTCTCATTGGATAAAATATCTAAATTTAAGACACTAAATGACAAAAAATCTGGAAGAAAGGGTGGAAAAAACTCTTGGCAAAATCAGCCTGAGAAACAGCTTATGAACAAGACCCCCTTGGCAACTACAGCAATATTAAAAATAAATAAATTGAACATAACCATACTAAAAATCTTCTGCACAACTAAAGGCACAAGAACTAAAGAAAACAGCCTATGAAATGGTAGAAGGTATTTGCACACTGTGACTCGGACAAAGAGCTGATAACTGGAGTTTACAGAGAACTCAAACTAATACACAAGAAAAGAAAAAACAATCCTATGTCAAAAGTGGACAAAAACTTCTCTGAAGAAGATAGATGAATGGCCAACAAACACATGAAAAAATTCTTATCATCAGATAAATGCAATTCAAAGCTACATGAAGGTATTACCTAATCCCAGTGGAATAGCCCACATCACAAAGTCCCAAAGATGCAGATGCTGGTGTGGATGTGGAGAGAAGGGAACACTTCTACACTGTTAGTAAAACTGCAAACAGATATTTTCCATAGCCTCTGTGGAAAGAATTATGGAGAATTCTCAAAGAACTAAAAGTATACCTTCTATTTGATACTGCAATCCCTTTACTAGGTATCTACCCAGAAGAAAACAACATTTTACAATAAGGACATCCACACTAGAATCTTTATTGCAGCTCAATTCATAATTGCCAGGATGTAGAAGAAACCCATGTGCACGTCAACCCAGGAATGGATTAAAAAATGGTGGTACATGTATACCATGGACTCCCTTTCAGTCATAAAAAAGAAAAAGATGAAAAGTACATATTTTGCATTTACCTGGATGGAGTTGAAAAGCATTCTTCTTAGCAAAGTGTGCATGAATAGAAAAGTATCCAATATACTCAAAAATAATATGAAACAATTACATAAAGAACTACACACCCACAGGAGAGAAAAAAACAATTGAGTTGAAATGGGAGGGCTGAAGGAGAGTGCATAGTGTGCACATTTGCTCTCATGAAATGTACACAATGTGAGGACACACAGCACACTCCGTGGGTGAAGGGATCAGCTCCAACCTGAATTTTACCTAAGATATGCAAACAATGTAACCTAATCATTTTTACCCTCATAGTAATATGAAAAAAAAAAAACAAAAAACCCAGCAACAACAACATACCAAGGGTCTGCCAGGGCTGTTCTCTTATTCCCAATATACTGTGTTTTCTTTTAAATAAAGCTTAGAAGATAAGTGTCAAGTGTATTTCAGGGACACTAAGTAGAAATGGGATGAAAAGACATTTCTGAGACTGATGTGCTTTTGTTCAGAGAATGCATGAAGTATTTTAGAGATGGACACTTCAGGTGGATCTATTATCCTCACAATCAGGAGGAATCTGTAATTTTGCCAAATTACAGGGTTTTTTTTTCTTTTTAATATAAGCTTGCTACTCTTTTAGAGTTGTGTAGTAACTCTGCCTAAGGACAAACTGGACTTTTGTGTTATATGTATTCACAAATTTAACCAAACCTTTGGTTTTACTCATTTTTCTTAAATTTTAATTTATTTCACCACTCTACTTTGCCTTGATCTATCCACAATTACTCTAACTTTTGCACATAAGGAAATCCATAATACACAGTATATCCCCTCTTCCACAAACCCTATGTATTTCTAGTTTTTGAGAACTGTTTGCAGATGCAAACATAAAAGATTAATGTGTTTATTTTGTTACTTAGTTATGTTTTCTGTCAGGGTACAGGTTTTCAAAATGATGTGATCCTCTCACCCAAATATGGGCAAAGATATTCAGAAAATAAATAAACTTTAACTAACACATTTCTTAAATCTGTATTTAGCTACTTCCAAATCCTGGACTGCAACTAACAAGTGAAAAATAGTTTTCCTCAGCCTCCAATAGGAACTAGACAACTTTATCACTCTCTGTTTGAAATTAAGTTAATTTATTATATTTTCAATCTACCAAAACTGAATAAGCAGGTAATTTTGTAATATTACAATGACTTCCTTCCTCACTTAAAATGATTTTACCTAACTTCAATAGTAAACCTCTACACTGTACTTCAGTACTGTTCTAAAGGGCAACATTTGGAGACTTGGAAAGCTTTATGCTATTAGCAGACTAAATCAATGCAATCAGACATAAAAGTCAATTATTTAGCTTTAATTAAAATTATATAAAATAATATGAAAGTGCTATGTTGTGACACAGCCTAACTGCTTAAGTCTAGGTCTAATACATCCTAATGTCCTCTAATGACAGTGAACAAAATCATTTTGATACTGTTTACTGATTTACTACATGTAAATATGTTATAAGCTTGCTATTGTTACCCCAAGAATAATGAGCCCTGTTACCAAAGGCCTCATTCTTTTTTTTCCTTTTTTTATTAAATCATAGCTGTGTACATTAATGCAATCGTGGGGTACAATGTGCTGGTTTTATATACAATTTGAAATATTTTCATCGAACTAGTTAACATAGCCTTCATGGCATTTTCTTAGTTATTGTGTTCAGACATTTATATTCTGCATTTAGTAAGTTTCACCTAAGGCCTCATACTTTATGATACAAACTCTCTTCATAGACACAATGTTTATGACTCAAATCTCTCCTTCAATATAGACACTGAAGTGAGTTAGGGATCACTAGGCATAAGAAATATTTAGCCTAAGCATTACTGACTGGCAACATAAAATTGTAAATTTGGAAACACTGTGAATGATTATTCTTTTAATGTACTCAGTGGCCACCACTGTAAAATTGTTCATAAATTCTATTGCTTAGCAATATGATTAAACAGCTGATGTTACCTTCCTTATCACATAAGAAATTTATAATACAAGGAATATAATTATAAAAATTATAAAATACACAAAATCCCAGAAATCACTTGCCTCTATACCAATGGCAAATTTATCTATAATTTATTATTTCTTTTAAAAAATGTTTTAAACTTTGCAATAGTTAAATGGCTTTTTAAATTTAATATCAAATTATAACCTATCAATTCTTAAATGCTAGTCCAAATTTTAATTTCTTTTCAACTATTCTATTGTACCAATGCAAATAAAACCATAATTAACCCGAAATTAAAATTTCAATTTTTTATACCTGTGGATGATTATTTTTGCTTCCATCGTGCTTTTCTTGCTTTTCCTCTGATATTACCATAAAGTCTTGCTTTGCTGTCAAAACCATAAATTTAGTTAATATAATCTACTTAGAATGGTCCAAAAAAAGCTATAGCGTTTATAAAAGAAGAGAGAATTTTTTTCATTTTATAAATTGATAGTTTAAATGGAAGTTAATCTTTAGAAGAGTATTTACTTTCGTATAAAAATTTTCAAAATACACTCAGGGAGGCATCAGATGTCCCCAGATTCAAGGCATACGAACATCTCAAATATTCATTCTTCCATTTGTCTACCCAACATAAATGAACAAAATTTAAAATTATCATAAACATATGAAGTATTACTGTATACTAGTCTCTACTTCATAATTGTATGTTCAAAAACATTGCCTGTGTGTTCTTTATATTAATGGTTCACACAGTTGGCGTTGCTTTTTATACCTTCATCAGTGTATATCCTGTTCCTATGTCTGTCATGTTCTCGTCTATGACAAACCCACGGCTAATATTATACTAAATGAAGTAAAAGTGAAAGCTTTTCCACTCAGCAACTGGAAGAAGATAAGGTTGTCCTCTATCACTACTAATCAGGATGAAAGTACCAGCCAAAATAATCAGGCAAGAGAAGGAAATAAAGGGCATTCAAATGGGGACAGAGGAAGTGAAACTCTCCCTCTTTGCTGATGATATACTTAGAAAACCCCAATGCCTCAACTACAAGATTCCTAAAAGTGATCAAAAACACAGTAATATTGAAGGACAAAAATTCAATATCTGCAAATCAGTAGATTTTGCATATGCCAATAATAGCCAAAATGAGATGTAAATCAAGGAAATAATTCCCTTCACCAAACTTCAAAGAAAATGAAATACCTTGCAATATACCTACCAAAAAGATGCAACACCCTTTAAAGAAAATTACAAAACTGTATGAAAAGAAGTAGCAGAAAATATTAATAAATGGAAGAACATACCATCTCATAGCTGGGAAGAATCAACATTGTTAACATTTCTATACTTCCCAAAGCAATCTACAGATTCAATGCAATCCCCATTAAAATAACTTTGTCATACTTTACATATTTGGGAAAAATAGCACTTCATTTTTTATGGAACCAGAAAAAATTCCAGATAGCCAAGGGGGAATTCTTAGTAACAGAAGCAAAGTCAGGGTATCAACCTACCAGACATTAGGCTATTCTACAATGCCATCATAATGTAAACAGCATGTTACTGGCAAAAAATAGAGACACAGACATCTAGAACCGTATAGCAAATCATGAAAGTAAACTAATATAGTATAGCCACATGATCTTTAATAAACCATACAATCACATATACTTGGGAAAAGAATCCCTATTCAATAAATGGTGCTGGGAGAACTGGATATCCACATGTAAAAGACTGAAACTAGACCCGCATCTTTCTCCACTCACTAAAATTGATTCAAGATGGAGAAAGGATCTAAATATAAGGCATGAAACAATAAAAATCCTTGAAGAAACTCTGGGGAAATCACTTGCAGTTATGGCCCTGGGGCAATTGCAACAAAAGAAAAACAAATGTGACTTAATTCAACTGAATACCTTCTGCACAGCTAAGGAGAAAACAACCAATGCAAACAGACAACCAGCAGAATGGGAAAAGATATTTTCATATTATGAATCAGACAAAACCTTGATAAATAAGTTGGGCGTTGTGGTAGGTGTAGTAGTCCCAGCTACTCGGGAGGCTGAGGCAAGAGAATCGCCTAAGCCCAAGAGCTGAAGGTTGCTATGAGCTGTGACACCACAGCACCCTACCAAGGCAACAAAGTGAAACTATGCCTCTTGAAAAAAAAAAAAAAAGAAACAAAAAAAATACTTTGATAAATAGACTCTACAAAGAACTCAAATTAAGCAACAACAATAAGAGCCAACAATCACTTATATCAGTGGGCAAATGAGATGAATAGAACCTTCTCTAAAGAAGATAGATGAATGGATAAGAAAGATGAAAAGATGCTCATTGTCTAAAATCATCAAAGAAACGCAAATCAAAACCACTCTGAGATATCATCTAACCCCAGTGAGAATAGCCCACATCACAAAATCTCAAAGATGTAGATGCTGGTGTGGAAGGGGAGAAAAGGAAACACTGTTCCACTGCTGCTGGGACTGCAAATTAATACAACCATTCTGGAAGGAAGTATGGAGAATCCTCAAATAACTCAAACTACACCTCCCTTCGATCTTGCAAACCCATTACTGGACATCTACCCAGAAAGGAAAAAAAAAATAATTTTATCATAAGAACATTTACACTAGACTGCTTACTGAAGCTCAATTTACAATTGCCAAATTGTAGAAACAACCTAAATGCCCACCAAACCAGGAATAGATTAACAAGCTGTGGTACATGTACACCATAGAATACTATTCAGTCACTAAAAAAGATGGTGACTTTACATCTTTTGTATTAACTTGGAGTTGAAATACATTCTTCTTAGTAAAGCATCACAAGAATGGAAAAGAAAGAAAGCAAGGTCCTCAATTCTATATGAGGACAATTAATTATGGGGTGGGGGATTTTGGGGGTGGGGGAGTTGGGGAACAGAGAGAAGGAAGCGGGGAGGGTGTTGGCAGCTCACAGTGCGTGACACACCTCTTGGGGGTGGGGCACAATTATAAGAGGGACTTTACCTAACAAATGCAAGCTGCATAACCTGGTCTTGTACCCTCCATGATTCCCCAATAATAAAATTTTAAAAATGAATAAAAAATAAAGACAAGGGGTTAAAAAAAGAACCTGTAGCAATTTCTTTCTTTCTCTTTTCCTTTGCTTATTTTTTTTTCTGTTTCATTTTTCCTACACTTTCTTTCCTCCATCCCTTCCTCTCTCTTTTCTTTCCCTTCCTCCCTCCCTTCCTTTTCATTACAAATGATGTGAGAAAGCCACCACAACTAGTTGTGTAGAGTTTTCACAATGAATTTGTTCAGTAAATATGAAACAACCATTTAATTTTTCTCATATTGCTGCTTTTATTATTATGAATCTCCTGCTTTATATACCTAAAATATGTTAGAAGAGCAATCTTAAAAAAATATTTACTGAGTTTTTGTTTTACTCACTAGAGAAGAGTAAGGATGATCATCTAGTGAGAACTATACAGTGTAAAAAGGTTTTTCAAAACAGAAGACAACTAACAAATGCATTTTTAAAACTAAATTTCTATAAGACTCAATGAACAGTAAATAATGACATTTTATAAAAGATTCCCTGTGTACAGTTATGCTTAAAGTCTTTTAAATGGGGATTTTATCCATATATTAAAATGTCATGCCTATGGAATTTAAAAAAAAAGTTAACATTTGTTATTAGTAACACTTCAATATTCTAACAGATATTTTAATAAAAATAATTCATAGTAAACATGGCTATATAAACTTTAAATGCTGTACTGCAATGAAAGGATTTTTATCAAAGAAAAAAACAATTACCTGATCTGGATATTTTCACATTCTTCCTTCCTACTGCTTTCTTCAGACTGGAAACTGTCATGTTAATAGTGCTCTGAATAGCCTTGAAAACACATTGTAACATAAATAATGAACATTGCACACAATGTGCCATGAATAATTCCAGATGAAAAAATGAATGCTATTACCTTCAATGGATGTTTCTTAAAAGACCCTAAAAAACAAAAGGAACATATAATCAATTTAAATGACAGTAGAAATGCAAATATGACAAAGCCAAACATACATTCATGGAAAGTTTCCATTGAGCTGAATCCTCAAGTAAGAAAATAATTTAATTACTTTAGGTTTTGGATCATTCTATTATTGTTATTATTTTTCTTGCTGCTGACAGAAATGTGACAGAAATAAGTAGAAGAAAAATAGGAATATAATAAGCAGCTAAGATTTCAAAAGAAAGATTATGTTTCAAATAAGAAAATTTAAATAGAAAACTGAACATATGCCAATGTGAGCAGTGATCTTTAATCACAGGAACAAACTATAACCCTGAAAGATAAATAACAAGGCTGATGGTAGAAGCCTATGGGATATCTTCAGAGCAACACATAAGAATTGTTTATACCATTACACTATAAGTTCTTCAGTTTGTCATGTTATTTAGGAAGGACACAGTTGGGATCACAATTTAGTTGAATGTATACTGTGTTTCGTGTTTTTAATTGGCAAGCATGTATATATTCTTGTAGAATAACAGTAGAGAAAAATATTCACATTTTCCCATGCTCATGTGAACTAAGAATAGAACTACATGTCTTATGTCCTCTAGTTTTGTCATTTTAAAGACTTTCATTGACCCAATCAAGCGGTATATAGGATATAATGGAGAAATTACATAAAATAAGCTGTCATTATTAAAATATTTATCAAAAAGCAGAAAATGAATACCATAAAATTACTACAAATTTCATTAATAACCACAATTCAAGATAAATGGAAAATTAATTGAAAATAACAAAAAATTCAAGAAATAACCTATATAATTTTATCTTTTCTAAAATTAGTTTAGTGGAGTAGACATCACTTTAATGGCTTAATGACTATTTCTATGTCTTAATGACTTAATAGTTATTTCTTTTTAAAGTTTAAAAATTAGCAAATTTTCATAATATAAAAACATCAGCAATCTCCCAAACTCACGTAAATCTTAAATAAGAAGAATCATAAATAGGATTATAGATTATATGTAATACAATATTAAGGGAATCCGTACGTTTGAAAAATACTTTGACATGCAGTCAGATGAATATTTTCTAGATTGAATTAGATGATATCTACCTTAAGCAATGTCTATTATTAAAAAAAAGATTTAAAATAATCACAACACGGGGCTATTTCTTATAAGAAGATTAAAGAAAAAACAAAGTTATCATTTGGTCAGCAAGTGATCTTCCTACGTACCCTCCTAATGGAATGGAAATCCTACGCAAGATAATAGCTAAGTCCTTTTTAGGATACCATAAGTTCATATTTTTTGTTTCTTCTTTAGCTATCTTACAAGTCCTTTCCTTGTAGAAGTCATATAAAGAGGGCTGACACTTACAAGACTAATATCATCTGCCACATTGTGTTCTGTGTTCTTTAAAGTGATTGCAAGTTGGGAGAGAAATTGTGCTGATAAATTCCAGGTTTTGAATATACAACCACTTATCTACATTTGTTAAGATCTTTAAGGAATTTCATCTCTAAAATTGCCCTAAATGAGCATTTATGTACATTCAGGTTAATTTGCGTGTTTGTACTTGATACACACACACAGAAAAGATGCTATATCATCCACATTTTGTGCATTCTTGGAACTGAGTTTCTTCTGTCTTCCATGAAATTCTGTTAAATAATATTGCCTTTAATTACATCTGCAATTATCTTAAGGACTCTACCATAAAGAGCGTTGTGTCAGGCATTGAAAATTTCATTAATTTTAGTCAAAGTTAATATTCCTATACTAGTATAATTTTTATTAAATCATAGCTGTGTATATTAATGATTTATAGGGTACAATGCCTTGGTTTTATATATAATCTGAAATACTTTCATCAAATTGGTTAATATAGACTTCATCATACTTTCTTAATTGTGTTAAGATAGTTATACTCTACACTTAACAGATTTCACATGTATCCTTGTAAAATGTACCATAGGTGTGGTCCCACCAATTACCCTCCCTCCACTTGTCCTTCCCCCTCCCCTCCCTTTCCCTTCCTCTTTTCCCTTCATCTTGGGCTGTAGTTGGGTTATAGTTCTCATATGGAAGTGTGGGTGCTTATATATTGGTTTCATAGTAGGGTTGAGTGCATTGCTATTTCTATAAAATAGCTATTTTATAGAAAAAATAGCTAGTTCTGAAAATAGTAGTCAATGCTTGTATATGTAAATTAATTTCCAATTAAATACTATTAATGAAACACAGATCTCTAATGACTGATAGTTATGGAGCAATGAAATGGGTTATTGTGGTTTGTCCCAAATCTAGCACTCCCTCCTGCTTCTAGAGATATCTGGAGCCTAATCTTACCTCTGAGTGCAAATCTGCTGAATCTATCTGCAGTGAGTTCTCTCCTGTTTTCTCATCATTAACTGCATTGTTACCCAGATAACACCCTCTAGCCTCCCTCTGTCCCATTTAAAATGCCTATTCCTTTGCACAGTAACCTTCAGATTTGAGGTCTCCATTCTCCTGCTGGATCATCTTCATCATGTCTTTTCTCTTAGCAGAAATATATGATATCTATTATTTCAAAGACTTCATTTCTTTGTTCTGTGCCCTCTAGCTGGAAACATGCTCAGACATAACAGAAAAACAATGCTTTTCCTTGATTAACACATCATGAAAGTGCTCTCCAATGGCTCTCTCTACAGATTTCTCTACAACAAATTTTGCACCCTGCAGTTGGCTGACCCAATTGCCTGTAGTGAATCAGTACTCCAGGAGTTTGTACCTGCCTGAATCACAAGGAAGTCTGCCAGGCCACTGTGTTCTGCTTCTCTCTAGCAGAAGGAGGTGAGGCCTGACAACCTCGGGCACTTGATGAAGGTTGGGGGGTTTTCACTCAGGTCCAGACTCGCCCCTGATTAATGTTACTGACAGAACAGAATAGAACAACTCTGCGGTTCCCCTGCAGAAGAGAAGCTGTGTTGAGTTCCAAATTAGCTTGTCTTTGCTCTTGTATTGTCTATAGGCTGATGATCCTCTGAGGTCCAGGTACATCTTCGGTTTAGTATAGCAGACCTCTGGGTCAGCCCCACCCTGGGAGTTTCCCCCGTTTGCAAGTTGGAGTTGCCTAAGGCAAATCCTATACTCACAGTCTCTGGTTGCCCTGGGAGACAGGGGGTGTGGCTTCAGAATATTCGGTAGTGAACCGTATTGCTAGCAAAAGAGGGCTGTTGCTTTATGGCTCAGGCAACCGCTGCTCCCGTGTAGCTCCCTTCCGGCCAACCATCCTCTCTCTGCTCCTGTACCCCAGAGTCTGCACTGACCAGCTGCAGCCCAGCACTGTCTACACCCCTTGAGCAATCGCCTAAGAGTCTGAACCCCTGGGGGACAGGCCTCTAGACCTTGGAGGGAGAGCAGAGGGGAGCACGCAGAATGCTGGGAGCCTGGGGTTGTGGGCAGAGAACAGACACAGCTTTACACAGTTTTATGCCTGGCCGTATTGTCACCAGAAGACAGCTGTCGCACTGTGCCTCAGGGAACTGCCATTCTGGTGCGGTACCCTCTCCGCTGACCGGGACTGGTCTCCAGACCTCAGTGTGAGTGAAGGGGAGCGCTGGGAGTTCAGAATTCCGGGTAGATACTATATACAGTTTATACAGTTTTATGCCTGGCAGGAGGACACCGTGGCACCCTAGTAGGGGAGGTAGGTCCAGTTTTTAGAGGATCTCTCCCGTGGTGTGTAGTGGGAGGACCTTTGAACTCTTCCCCGTTGTTTGTGGGGCTCTCTGAGCCGTTCTCATGGGGGAGGGGACTCCCATCTGCTTGGTGATGGATTTTGTACCTTTTGTTTGTATCCTTGTGGTCGCAGCTCGCCTCAGGGGGGTTGATGTGCGTTCTTCAACCTTCTCTCTTAGTGCAGCCCAAATCCACCAGGTTACTTGCTGAATTTTTGTCCTTAAACTCTCCTACTGGACGGGAGCCTCTGTGGAAAGCTGGCTTCAGTCAGCCATCTTGTCTCCTCCCCCCCTCCAACCCAATTCTTAACCTGGACAGCTTCAATTTCCCACTCAAGCTGCTACTTAGCCATAGAAGGCAAACTAACACTCCCCTAGGCCCTGTGAAGGGAGGTCCAACTCCACCCCTGGAGTTCTTTCAGTCACGCCACATCCACACACTCTCACACACCTCTCAACAGACCTGTCAGCAATCTAATGCCCAAGGAGTTGATCAGGCTCCTTTTCCACTAAAACTGTAATGGGACCTCCAGATCGATCATACCTTGCCTTACACATCTCCCTGTGTAAGTACCTGTTCCCACATGTCAGTTTCTCCTGGTGTTTGACTCCTTGAAGACCTGCCAATGGGGTCCTTTCTCAGCCTAGTTAAGGCGTCTACACAGGGAGGCCAAACTGCCTCCCCGGAGTGCTCAGTGGTTCACGTCACCCAGCCGATCAGGGGCCCCCACGTGGGTGTCCAAAGGATTGGCAGCAACTACCAGGTGCGTGTTCTCTCCGGGGGGATCTTACTTCCCGGTCAGGGAACCAAAAATGTTGCAGGAAGACAAGGCCCAACAGAGAGAAGGAGCACCCAAACACCACATTTATAAGAGGAAGGGCTTTATTCACCAGCTGGGAGCTTACGGCATAGAAGAATTTCAAATGGCTGTGCTCCCCGACTGCCTTGGTCTTTCTCTTTTTATTGACAGTCAAAAAGTTCCACCCCACGGGTACCCTTGTCATTGGCTAGTTTGAATCAAGCGGGGGATGCTATTCCCACCCCTACAGAGCAACAGGATTTCACAGAACTTAGAAATTTCCAAGTTTCAGGAAGTTAAGTTTACAAATTTCCAAGAGCTGAGTCACCATGAAGAGGACCCTGCATGTGTATCTTTGTGGTCTCCTTGAGAAGACCTGTTCTTGTAGACCTCACCCTTCTTGGCTATCCTCTCTCATTATTAATGTACCATAATTGTGAGTTGATCTTTCAGGGAACCAGATCAAGGGAAAAGGACAGGTTTTGCTATGACCCCTACAATACAGATTAGTAGAATAGATAAAAAACACAACCCTAATATCCAATGTCTCCAAGAAAACCATTTAACTCATAAAGATTCTCATAAACTCAAGGTTAAAGCATGAGAAAAAAATATCCCATGCTATGGAAATCAAAAGTGAGCAGGAGGCCCGGTGTGATAGCTCACACCTGTAATCTTAACATTCTGGGAGGCCAAAGCGGGTGGACTGCTTGAGCTCAGGGCTTTGAAACCAGCCTGAGCAAAAGTGAGACCCTGTCTATAAAGAAATAAAACAAATGGCCAGGAATTGTGGTGGGTGCCTGTAATCCCAGCTACTCATGGGGCTGAGTCAGGAGGATTTCTCAAGTGCAAAAGTTTGAGGTTGCTAATGCTATAATGCCATGGCACCTACCCAGGGTGATAGAGTGAGACTTTGTCTCAAAAAAAAAAACAAAAGTGAGCAGGAGTAGCTACTCTTAGATCAGATAAAACAGATTTTAAATCAATAACTGAATAAGTGGAAAAAAAAAAGACAAAGATAGCCATTATATAATGATATAGGTATCAATTCAACAATTAGATCTAACAATCCTAAATATACATGCACCTAACACCAGAGTCCCAGATTCATAAAAGAAATACCACTTGATCTAAGAAAAGAAACAAACAACATATTAATAGTGGGGCACTTCAACACTCCAATGACAAAACTGGACAGCAAAGAAACACTGAATAAGACAGGACTCTAGAACAAGTGTACTTAACAGACATTTACAGAATATTTTACTCCCAAAGTATAGATTTATGTTCTTCTCATAAGAACATGGGACATCATTATCCAAGATAGATCATATGTTAGGCCACTAAACAAGTATCAAAAAATTGATAAAAATCAAAATAATACTATGAATTGTGTCAGACTACAGTGGAATAAAACTAGAAATCAATTCTAAAAGAAATTTTCAAAACCATACAAATACATGCAAATTAAAAGGCATAATACTAAGTTAACTTTGAGATCAACAATGAAATGAAGGTGCAAAATTTAAAAAACATTTTTTAAATTAAAAGATGCACTAACAAAATCTCTGGGGTAAGTTAAAAGCAGAGCTAAGAGAGAAGTTTATAGCACTAAATACTTCCGATTAAAACACAGAAATATCATAGGCTTGATGCCTGTAGCTCAACGGCTAGAGTGCCAGCCACATACACCAAAGCTGGCAGGTTTGAATCCAGCCCAGGCCTGCCAAACAACAATGACAACTGCAACAAAAAAACAGTGGCCATTGTGGCGGTTGCCTGTAATCCCAACTACTTTGGAGGCTGAGTCAAGATAATCACTTAAACCCAAGTGTTTGAGGTTGCTGTGAGCTGTGATGCCACAGCACTCTACCCAGGGTGAGAGCCTGCGACTCTGTCTCCCCAAAAATAAATAAATAAAAGACAGAAATATCACAAATTAATAACCTAATGTCAAACATTGGGGTTCTAGAAAAATAAAAACAAACCAAACCTCAAGCTAGTGGAAGACAAGAAATAACAAAAAATCAGAGAATTATATAAAATTGAAACAAAAAAGAACAATATAAAGGATCAACAAAACAAAAATTTGATTCTTTGAAAAGACAAATAAAACTGATATACCACACAAAAAAAAAAATAAAAAGAAAAGAACAGAATTGATAGACCACTGGGTAGATTAACTGAGAAAAGAAGAAAATGATTGAAATAAGGTCAATCAGAAATGTAAAAGGAGACATTATATCACGATATCATAGAAATGCAAAAGATCTTCTGAGACTACTATGAACACCTCTGTGAACACAATCTAAAAATTCTAGAGGAAACGAAAGATGGCAGTGACTGGTTCAGTTTGCTTCAGGATCCACAGCAGGCTTTACCTGTCATTGAAGGGTCAACGTGCAGGACTTTGTGAACGAATATCAAGTTTCAGATTTTATTCTGGAAGTACAACCCTCCCAAAAGTTGAAGGAACTGATGTAACAAGGATTGAAGAAGTGGTTATTCCAAGAAAGAAATCTTGGGATAAAGTGGCCGTTCTTCAGGCACTTGCTTCCACAGTAAACAGGGACACCACAGCTGCACCTTATGCATTTCAAGATGATCCCTACCTTATTCCAGCATCTTCTGTGGAATCTCGTTCATTTTTACTGGCAAAGAAGTCTGGGGAGAATGCAGCAAAGTTTATTATTAATTCACATCCCAAATATTTTCAAAAGGACATAGCTGAACCACATATACCGTGTTTAATGCCTGAGTGCTTTGAACCTCAGATGGAAGAAGTAAGTGAAGCTGCCCTAAAGGAACGAATCAAGCTCAAAAAAGTCAAATCCTCTGTGGACCTGTTTGATCAGCTTTTGCAAGCAGGAACCATTGTGTCTCTTGAAACAACAAATAATCTCTTGGATTTACTGTGTTACTATGGTGACCACGAGCCCTCCACTGATTATCCTTTTCAGCAAACTGAACCGTCAGAGGAATTGGAAGAGGAAAGTAACAAGAAATTTAGGAAGAAGGCTGGTCATCAGATTGGAGCTACATGGAGCGCAAAAAAACAATACTGAGAGAATCTTTACATTGATGCCAGAGAAAAATTCACATTCCTACTGCACAGTGATCCGAGGGATGGTGAAGCATCGAGCTTATGAGCCGGCATTAAACTTGTACACTGAATTATTAAACAACAGACTCCATGCTGATGTATACACATTCAGTGCATTGATTGAAGCAACAATGTTGGGGCTGAATGCGGGTTTTGAAGAAAAATGGAATAAAACACTGGAGCTACTGAAACAAATGGTTGCACAGAAGGTGAAACCAAATCTACAGACTTTTAATACCATTTTGAAATGTCTCCGAAGATTTCATGTACTTGCAAGATTGCCAGCAATACAGACCTTACGAGAAATGAAAGCCATTGGAATAGAACCCTCGCTTGCAACATATCACCATATTATTCAGCTATTTTATCAACATGAAAACATTTCAAAAGGATCATCCTTGATCATCTATGATATAATGAATGAATTAATGGGAAAGAAATTTTCTCCAAAGGATCTGGATGATGGTATGTTTTTTCAGTCAGCCATGAGAGTTTGCTCATCTCTCAGAGATCTGGAACTTGCTTACCAAGTACATGGCCTTTTAAACACTGGAGATAACCGGAAATTTATGGGACCTGATTATCGCCGTCATTTCTATTATTCCAAGTTCTTCACTTTAATTTGTCTAATGGAACGAATTGATGTCACCTTGAAGTGGTATAAGGACCTGATACCTTCAGTTTTCTTTCCCCACTCCCAAACATTGGTAGATCTTCTCCAAGCATTGGATGTGGCCAATCGGCTAGAAGTGATTCCTCGGATTTGGAAAGATAGTAAAGAATGTGGTCATACTTTCCACAATGACCTGAAGGAAGAGATTCTGATTCTTATGGCAAGGGATAAGCATCCACCAGAGCTTCTGGAGGAGTTTGCTGACTGTGCCGCTGACATCAAATTTGCTTATGAAAGCCAAGATGGCAGACAGACTGCTCCAGATTGGCCAGCCATCCCTCTCAACTGTATAGCTGTCCTCTTTTTAAGGGCTGGGAGAACCCATGAAGCATGGAAAATGTTGGGGCTTTTCAGGAAGCATAATAAGATCCCTAGAAATGAGTTACTGAATGAGTTCATGGACAGTGCAAAAGTGTCCAATAGCCCTGCCCAGGCCATTGAAGTGGTAAAACTGGCGAGTGCTTTCAGCTTACCTATTTGCGAGAGCCTTTTCCAGAGAGTAATGACTGACTTTGCCATCAGCCAGGAACAAAAGGAAGCCCTAGAAAACCTAACTGCATGGACCAGTGACAGTGATAGTGACAGCAGCAGTGACAGCGACAGTGACATCAATGAAGGCAAATGAAAGTGGGATATTCAGTAGTAATGATGACATCACCGTAGCTGCTGGACTCACACTTGAAAACAGATACTAATATTTAACAATGTTTCAAAGAAATAGAGGATGCAGATTTGGTGAATTTTGGTACTGTGAAACACTGGACAGATGCTACGTTATAATTTGCTACTAGCCAAACCACCTATTAACTGTAGCATTCCAGGCTTACCATGTAAGCTGCAGCTCTTGTGGTCAGGATAAGATCTGTATATCTGAAGTGCTGGTAGGCTGACCTCACAGTACCCTCTCCCTGCTACTGGACTAAAGCTTTTGTTGGCGTGATGTGTTGCTAAGATGTTGATCCTTTCTTCCTAAGAGACAGTGTCTAATTACATCACAAGTACTGTTGGGTCAGTAGTATCCCAATTTTGGGAATATTTATATGTGAAAAATTATACATCTTATAACTGATTAAACAGGATAATGGCAGTTGAGACTGCACAAGTGATTAATGTAAAAAAAATAAATAAATAAATAAAAAATAAAAATTCTAGAGAAAATGAATAAATTCCTGCAATCACACAACCTCCCAAGCTGAGTTGGAGAAAAATAGAAATTCTAAACATACCAACAAGTAGTGAGAATAAATTAGCAATAAAACATATGCTTCCTCCCAAAAAAGCCAAAAACCAGATCATAGTGATTCTTACCAGACATACAAAGAAGAACTGGTACCTGTCCTACTAAGACTGTTACATAAGATTAGAAAGAGGAAATCCTCTCTAATTCATTTAATGAAGTCAATACCAACCTAATACCAAAGCCAGGAATGAATACAACAACAACAAAAAGATAACTACAGGCCTGATTAACATCTATCCAAAAACAATCAAGAAAACACTAGCAAAAAAACCTAAGATCACATGAAAAGTATAGTTTACCATGACAAGTGAATTTCCTCCCAGGGATACAAAGATGGATTAACATATGCAAATCAAGAAATGTGATTCACTACATAAGCAGAATTTAAAACAAGTATCATATGATTATTTCGATAGATACAGTAAGAACATTCACTAAAATCCAGTGAAGGAGCTAAGGAAATTTCACTCCAAAATTGACTACTTGTATAAAGAATATTTTGAATTAAAGGCCATTCACAATCAGAAAGCATTTGGAAGGGGCTTCTTCTCTATCTACATAAAACCTGACCAATGTGATCAAAATATCAAAGGGGCAAAACTAACTTTCTTTGTTCACCCTGAAGGCTAGCAGACCTACTGCAAATTGTTTAAAACATAATAACTGTCTCTCGGGTTAATTTACAAGTCAATTCATTTTCCCCCATCTATTCATCCTTCTTAGCATTCACCTGCTGCTCCTGTACTCCACATTCTCCCCCTCCCTTCTAAAAGGCATCTTAAAAGGTATCTGGCCATCATTAAAACATTGGGAGATGACTCCTGTAATTCTCCCCATGTGCATGATATTTGGAAATAAACATTTCTCTTACTATCCCGCCTTAATTGTGACTTGGTCTTTCAGCCACTTTTTGGGGGGAAAGGGCACATTTCCCCTCACCCTACACCAGCAAGTGTTAATGATAAAAAACCCTCAGCAAAATAGGCATAGACAGAATAAATACATACATCAACATAATAAAAACTACATATGATGTCAATGGAAAAGAAGCCATACTTGTAAAAATAATTTAAAGAGGTTTATGCTGAGCCAAATTTGAAGACTATGACCCAGAGCCACACCCAGGAAGCCTTGAGCAAGTGGACTCCCAGTTATGGGTTTGCAGTTTGGTTTTAGGAGATAGGAATTACAGGTGAAGTTATAAATCAATAAGCAGAAAACATACATTGGTTTGGCACAAAAAGCTGGGACATCTGGTGGGTTGGGGCTCACAGATTTATACGTGGGTTTAAAGATTCTTTATCTGATAATTGTCTGGAAGAGTTAGACTTTGGCTAAAAGACCAGGAGTCAGCAAAAAGACATGCTTAAGGTAAAGGGTTTGTTAATCGGAGACAAAGCACTGGACAGACTCAACTGGTTTGTTGTGTATATTGAGGACGTGCAGGTAAGTCTTCCACAGCCTTTGGCTGTTGTGAGTCACAGAGGGCATCTCTAATAAGAGGAGGGAGCATGATGAGACATGTCAGATTTCCTCTCTGCTGGCTAGCAACTCAATTTAAGGGATCCCCTTGGCCAAGGGGGGGGGTCCATTCAGTTAGTTGCTGGTGGAGGGGGACGTAAGATTTTATTTTAGTTCACAAGACAAACCCCTTCCAAATCCTTTCTGATTGTGAATGGCCTTTAATTCAAACACTATTCTGAATGAGATAAAGTTAAAAGCATTCCCAGTAAGAATTGAGACCCGACGATGCTCACTCTCACCACTTCTACTCAACATAGTGCTGGAAGTCCCAGCCAGAGAAATCAGATAATAGAAAAAAATAAAGGACACTCAAGTCAGAAAACAAAAAAAAAGTTACACTATCCCTGCTGCCAATGAGATGATCTTAAATCTAGAAAACCGTAAAGCCTCCTCCAAAAGACTCCTAGAATTAATAAATAAATTTAATTATCTCAGGTTACAAAATTAATGTACACAAATCAGTAGCATTTTTATACACTAATAAATGCTAAGGTGATCATCACATCAAAAATTCAATATCATTCACAATAGCTACAAAATAACATAAAATGCCTAGCAATACATTTAACCAAGGACGTAAAAATCTCTAGAGTAAGAACTAGAAAACACTAATGAAAGAAATTGTAGATTACGTGAATGACAAAACACTGGAAGAATCAACATTGCTAAAAAGTCATATTGCCCAAATATGACTTACAGATTCAATACAATTCCCATTAAAATGCCAACATCATTTTGGAAAGAATTAGAGAAAAAAATCCTAATTTTCACACGGAATCACAAAAGAGCCTGACTAGCCAATGCAATCCACATCTGGAGGCATTACATTTCCAATCTTCAAATTATACTGCAAGACTATAGTAACCAAAAAAGCATGATATTAGTACAACAATAGACACATAGATGGAGGACACAGAGTTCTCAATAGAGACTCAGAACTATACATAAATAGTAAAGAAAGGCCAGGTGTTGTGCATGGCACCCTTAATCCTAGTGTTACGCCCAGAAGTTCCCGCAGAGATCACACAGCCACACGAGCCAAATTTTCAGGGGAGTCCTTTATTGGAGAGCCAACTGACAACTGCCTCAGTGTCCCAAAATGAAGTTTCTGAGAGCAGCCCCTAGTTGTGTGTGGCTGTGTGTGTCTCTGTGTGTGTATCTCTGTGTGTGTGTCTCTGTGTGTCTGTGTGTGTTTGTCTCTGAGTGTCCGTGTGTGTCTGGGTGTGTGTCTGTTTATGTGTCTGTGTGTGTGTCTGTGTGACTCTGTGTGTGTGTCTCTGTGTGTCTGTGTATGTTTGTCTCTGAGTGTGTGTGTCTGTCAGTTTATGTATCTGTGTGTGTGTCTGTGTGTGTGTCTATGTGTGTGTGATAGTGTGTCTGTGTGTGTCTCTGCATCTTCCTCTGTGTGTCTCTCTGTATGTGTCTGTGTGTCTGTGTGTGTGTGTGTGTGTCTGTAATATGTTCCTCTGTGTGTGTCTTTGTGAGTGTCTGGGTGTGTGTCTCTGTGTGTGATGTGTCTGTGTGTGTGGGTCTCTGTGTGTGTCTCTATGTCTGTGGGTGTGTGCCTGTGTCTGTGTGAGTGTCTCTGTGTGTGGGTCTCTGTTTGTGTCTATGTGTGTGTCTCTGTGTGCGTCTGCGTGTATTTCTCTACATGTGTCTTTGTATGTGCCTGTGTCTGCATCCCTGTGTGTGTCTTTGTCTATGTGTGTCTGTGTGTCTCTGTGTGTGCATGTCTGAGTGTGGGTCTTGTCTGTGTCTCTATGTGTCTGCGTGTGTGTGTCTGTGTTTGTCTCAGAGTGTCTGTGTGTGCCTGTATGTGTGTCTATGTGTGTGTCTCTGTGTGTGTGTCTATGTATGTGTCTCTGGGTATGTCTGTGTATGTATCTCTGTGTGTCTCTGAGTGTGTGTCTCTGTTTGTGACTGTGTGTCTCTGAGTGTCTGTATGTTTGTGTTTCTCTGTATGTATGCCTGTGTCTGTCTTTCTATGTGTGTCTATGTGTGTCTCTTTGTGTATTGCTGTGTGTGTGTCTGTGAGTGTGTCTCTGGGTGTGTCTGTGTGTGTGTCTATATGTCAGTGTGTCTGTGTATGTGTGCCTATGTGTGAGTCTGTGCGTGTCTCTGTGTGTTTGTCTGTGTGTGTGCGTGTGTCTGTGTGTCTCTGTGTGTGCCTTTCTGTGTCTCTGTGTGTCTGTGTTTGTGTTTCTGTGTGTTTCTGTGTGTTTGAGTCTGTGTGTTTCTTTGTGTGTCTTTGTGTGTGTTTGTGTCTCTCTTTGTGTCTGTGTGTGTGTTTCTGCGTGTCTAATTGTATGTTTGTCTGTGCCTTTGTGTGTCTGTGTGTGTGTCTGTGTGGGTGTCTCTGTGAGTGTGTCTGTGTATATGTCTGTGTGTCTCTGTATATGTGTCTCTGTGTATGCCTTTGTGTGTGTGTGTCTGTGTGTCTCCTTGTATGTCTGTGAGTGTGTCTGTGTCTGTGTATGTGTGGTTGTCCATTTGTTTCTCTCTGTGTGTCTTTGTGTGTCTGTGTGTCTCTGTGTGTGGCTCTGTGTGTCTCTCTGTATATGTGTGGCTCTGTGTGTTTGTCTGTGTGTGTGTCTAGGTTTGTGTGTGTATCCATGTGTGTCTGTCTCTGTGTGTGTCTGTGTATCTCAGTGTGTGTGTCTCTGTGTCCATGTCTCTGTGTGTCTCTCTGTGTGTGTCTGTATGTGTGTCTGAGTGTGTTTCTGTATGAGTGTCTGTCTTAGTGTTTGTTTACCTCTGTGTCTGTGCCTCTGCGTGTGTGTCTCTGTGTGTGTGTCTGTGTGTGTCTGTGCATGTCTGTGTTTGTCTGTGTGTGTCTCTGAGTGTGTTTGTGTGTGTGTCTGTGTGTTTGTCTCTCTGTGTGTCTGTGTGTATGTGTGCATGTCTTTGTGTTCTCTGTGTGTCTGTCTCTGTGTGTGTCTGAGTGTGTGTCTGTGTGTGTCTATGTGTATATGTGTGTGTCCTTGTGTGGGTCTTTGTGTGTGTCTTTGTCTGTGTGTGTCTCTGTGTGTGTTTGTGTCCCTGTGTGTGTTTGTGTGTGTCCGTGTATGTGTCTCTGTGTGTCTCTCTGTGTCATGTGTGTGTCTGAGTGTGTCTCTGTGTATGTCTGTGTGTGGGTCTGTGTGTTTGTATCTCTGTGCGTCTGTGTGTGTATGTGTGTGTCTTTGTGTTCTCTGTGTCTGTGTCTCCGTGTATGTCTGTGGGTGTCTTTGTTTGCATCTGTGTTTCTGTGTGTATATGTGTGTGTCCTTATGTGGGTTTTTATGTGTGTCTCTGTGTCTGTGTGTGTCTTGGTGTCCTTGTGTGTGTGTTTTTTTTTTTTTTTTTTTTATTTTTGGCCGGGGCTGGGCTTGAACCCGCCACCTCCGGCATATGGGACCGGCGCCCTACCCGTTGAGCCACAGGCGCCCTTGTGTGTGTTTTTATGTGTGTCTCTGTGTGTGCTTTTGTGTGTCTGTGTGTGTCTGTGTGTGTTTTGATAGAAAAGTATAAAATTACTAGAAGAAAGTGCAGGGAAAACACTTGAAGAAATTGGCCTGGGAGAATATTTTCTGAGAATGACCCCCAGGCAATTGAAGCAACACCAAAAATACATTACTGAGAAATGATGAAATTAAAAAGCTTCTGCACAGCCAAGAACACAGTGCATAAAGCAAGCAGACAGCCCTCAGAATGGGAGAAGATATTTTCAGGTTACGTCTCTGACAAAGGTTTAATAACAATAATCCACAGAGGGAGCGGTGCGTGGGGCTCAAAGGGGTAGGACGCCGGCCCCATATGCCAGAGGTGGCGGGTTCAAACCAGCCCTGGCCAAAAACTGCAAAAAAAAAAAAAAATCCACAGAAAACTCAAACATATTAGCAAGAAAGAACAAGTGATCCCATCTCAGGGTGGGCAAGGGACTTGAAGAGAAACTTCTCTACAGAAGACAGGTGCATGGCCTACAAACACATGAAAAAAATGCTCATCATCCTTAATCATCAGAGAAATGCAAATTAAATCACTTTTAGATATCATCTAACTTTAGTAAGATTATTCCACATCCCAAAACCATAGATGTTGGTGTAGATTTAGACAAAAGGGAACACTTTTGCACTGCTGGTAGGAATGCAAACTAATATATTCCCTTTAAAAAAATGTTTGGAGACCACTTAGGGATCTAAAAATAGACCTGCCAATCCTTCAATTCCTCTACTAGATACATATCCAGAAGACCAAAAATCACTTTTTAACAAAGATCTTTTCACCAGAATGCTTATTGCAGCCCAATTCGTAATTGCTAAGTCGTGGAAGAAGCCCAAGTGCACATCAACCCATGAATGGATTCATAAATTGCGGTATATGTATGCCATAAAATATAGCCTTAAAAAAGATGGAGACAAACAGCACCTGTGGATCAGTGAGTAGGGCGCTGGCCCTGTATACCGAGGATGGTGGGTTCAAACCCGGCCCTGGCCACACTGCAACTAGAAGTAGCCTGGTCTATTGTTGTGGAGGGTGCCTGTAGTCCCAGCTACTCAGGAGGCTGAGGCAAGAGAATCACCTAAGCCCAAGAGCTGGAGGTTGCTGTGAGCTGTGATGCCATAGCACTCTACCGAGGGTGATGGAGTGAGACTGTCTCTTAAAAAAAATAAGGGGGGGACTTTACCTCTTTCATGTTTACATGGATGGAGCTGGAACATATTCTTCTTAGCAAAGTATCTCAAGAATAGAAGAAAAAGTATCCAAT